>NW_009723326.1:0-22571 GCF_000703405.1 Apaloderma vittatum | reverse complement strand
GGGGGGGGAGGAGGGAAAAGAAGGAAGTATCAGACATGTAGGTAGAAACAGTGATTTTGTTTATCTCAAGGAAAAAAGGCAAAGAGACCCCTGGGACACCTAAGGGAAGAAACTCTAATGCTAATTGACATGATTTAAAAAGATGACTCTGTTATTGCTAACAGTCTAATTTAGTCATTATCTCCCCAATGTTGTGGCAAACAAACCAGTTTTAGTAGATGGATAACAAGTTATGCCTTAGTGTACAGATGTATATGCTAGAAGGTAGGCTGAAAGAATGCTTTCTAATAAATACAATTTGTATATCTCTTTATGAAACATCAGTCCTTAATGTTATTTGCCTGCCGAATGAGCTTCATTATATTTTGTGCAAATATGTAGGAACAATTTGTGATGAGGCCACAGAAAACCAGCAAGACCAAACAAAACCATCTACATCTCCTGAATTTCACAATTTCTCAAATTAAAAGGTTTACATTTTTATGTAAAAATAAATATTTGTTAAAGGAAAATATTTTGGGGTTTTTTACCTCTCTACATTGTGTGCTTGTTTTGCAGTAAATATCCCTGTATAAAAGATCTCTAGTGTTTGTCTGGAAGTTGTCAAGGCTGTAAGAATTGAGAAGCAGATGTACTTACTCAAAGCATTAGGTCAGTTAAGGAATGAATGTCTGAATGAGGAACAGCCAAAAGTTCCAAACATAAGGTGTTTTTATGCCATGTGGAGATCAAAGGTTCAGTCTTTACTTTGAGTTGAGCAAGGTATAAACAAGCATATATACTAATGTCCCTGTTTCCAAATTCTTTACATGTAAAATTCTGAAAGGTCTATGTAAAAAGTTCTAAGTGGTCTTTTTAAATTAAAGAAAAAAAAAACGCTGTTTGAAATTTAAGTGTTTAATAACAAGTTATTTTAATTTACAGTTTGTTTTGGGTAGAATAACATAGAAATACTGAGCATGAGCTTTTGAATAAAAATAAAAATCTCTTGTTTACTTAGCTGGTATCTGCCAAGAGTTCTAGCAGATTCGATAGAATTAATGCCCTTCCGTGACATTACTACTCTTTATCCCTGGATGGTATAAATGGGCCTTAGAAAATGACACTGCCAGGAATGGATTAAGAGAATTAACTTGCATAAGGAGTCAAATTGCTGACCTCTACTTTGATTCACCTCTCATGACTGCTGCAATCCACTGGGAGAAAGATGGAAGTGATAGCCTTTACAGAGCAGAGCAGATGAGTGCTCTTGTATGTAGAAGGGCTTTTGAGGAGTTGGATTGCATGCAGGTCAGTCCAGTCGCAATTTACTGCTGTCTACTGCTAGGGCAATTTGCATAGGGGAGATTTTTATACAGCTTGTTAAAACAAGTGTAAGGGAGTCATTGTCAGACAGGAGATTACACAATGGGAATATTAACAAGCTAGCAAACTGTAATTTGCTGTATGATATTTTTTTTTAGCTAAAAAATCTTAAAAGCATAAAGTAGTCAATCATCAGCTACAGCGTACAGAATGGGCAAGTATTGTACAATCCTTACTTCCATATAAACATCGCCAGTGGGAAAAGAGTAGCTTCACTGCAAAAAGGAGCCAGTAAGGCAGAAGCCATGCCCGAATAGTTGTTCTCCAGCTCATTAAAAAATTTACCACTGCACTTTGCTGATGCCTCCAAAAGGAGAAGAAGGAGTAAAGACAAGAGGATAGTTCTGCAACTGTGAGCACAGTCTCACGTCAGGTTTGAATTTCTGTGAGGTTCACAGTTCTGAAAGTAAAAGCATTCACAATGTGGATGAAATCATATGCATTTCAGCATGAGATAAAAAGACACACAATTCACAACTGGATGTCAGCAAAGCATTTTTGTTCCTCGATGTTAATATATTTTCTGTAGGTGACATATGTGTCACAGAGGGCTGCAAACAATTAAGCATATGTTTTCTGACATTTGAGCCATGCAACTGTATGCCTGATAAGGGAAAAAAGTCTGTACCTCAAGTGGAAGGAGATTTGTAAAGATTTCTCTATTGACTTTTATGTAGGGTTGTAACGAATTACAATTCTATTCAGTATTGAGAAGAGATTGAGCTGGAACTTAGATCTAACACTTCTGATATTTGTAGTTGTATATCACAACCACAGCTGAATTTTGACTCCAGGGATCTGTTTCTCAGTTTACTGAGAAAGTACATCCATGTTGCTGAGAGGAAACACACACTCCCTGGGCCAAGGGAAGTCCTTGGTGATGCTGCAGGTTACCTGCCAAGTGGACGCTCGATGGCTCTAAAACATGCCTACCCTCCTACAGCTTTGGTTATCCATCTTCTGTGCAGGAAAATGCTGTTGCTTTGGTGAGCCTGTTGCCTTATTTCTCTATTTGGAGCAGAGCAATCCTCTTGTGTTAGTGCTGTCACTGCTCGCTTGTCCCGCAGCTGATGTTCCCAGTCCGAACCTCCAACTGATGCAACATGCACCCTGTGCTATGTGAGCAGCTGCACACGACCAGTTAACATGTGCTGTGGGTGGCCACAGGAAAGTAACAAAACACTTTCTACCAACAAAGAAATTTCTAAACTCGTCATTGAAGGCTAAACCACATTTGCACATAAACTATGTCTGTAGCTTTCTTTCACTTATTTTGTATTGAGTCCCATAGATTAAAAAGCTTGAGATTGCCAAGAAAGGAAGGATATGAGACACCATTAACTTGTAACCACAAACTCTTTGCTACAGTTTTCATCTTTCTGGTATGGGCTGCCCCACTCCTGTATGCCATAGAGCATCACACATCTCACTGTGCTTCTCAATAACCAACCCAGTTCTGCACTGCCTAGCAGCTTTGCCTTTTCCTAATTACACTTTGGGGTTTAAATATGATGTGCAAACACAGAGAATGGGTCACTCATTCACTTTTCAGAAGTGCTCTAATCCAATACAGCCGCCCTCATGAAATGCCAGGTACACAGGTCCACAAAAACATTAGGAAAAACTTTTTCACTGTGAGGGTGACAGAGCACTGGAAAAGGCTGCCCAGGGAGGTCGTGGAGTCTCCTTCTCTGGAGACATTCAAAACCTTCCTAGATGTGTTCCTGTGTGACCTACTGTAGGTGATCCTGCTCTGGCAGAGGGCTGGACTAGATGATCTTTCCAACTCCTAATATTCTGTGATTCTGTGTGATTCTATGATTATTGTCATAGAAAGTTAGGTGATTGTACTAAAATATGACTTTCTATAAAAAGCTGTCTAAATTATCTTCCTAGGGCTTGTATGGCATTTCAGATAATGAAATGAGTGGTTTTGAGGGTTATTTTTTTCATAAAAGTGCTTAATCGGGAAAGAATTAGAGCTCATGCTTATGTTGTTCTTTGTCAGCAAAACCTGTAGAAAGACACTCATAGCTTAAATCATAATTTCGAAAGAGAAAATTGCCACAAAACAGGACTTTAGAACACAGTTTTTGTGGGACTAGTATTAAACAATAGAAATATATCTTGCCTGGTTTTGATAAGGGGACTCATATTAGCCACTACAAGAAGATATCAATGTTTAGTATAATTTAGTTCTCAAAGTCTCTAGTAATTTACATTTTAGCATTAACATATGTATATTTATATAAGGTCTTCAAATTATGTGAGGAGCTATATAGGCATGCAATAATGATTCTGCCTTGGAAAGATAAACATCCTTCTCAGTGCCAATAAGTGAGGGATGGAATAATACACTGCACTCAAGAATATATGTACTTATACAAGTTTTTGCATTGTAAAGTTTCAAAACTTTTAGTACACTTCCAAGTTCTGTAGTATACCTCTGAAATTATATTTTTCAGAGTGCATAAGATAACGCAATTTAAGTCTTAAAGTTAAAACACCGGGCTCCTTCCGAAAGAAGTCTAGTTATGACAATGACCTATCCCTTAAATTATTTTTTCTCAACTACTAACCTCAAGTTGTGCCAGTGGAGGTTTAGATTGCATATTAGGAAAAAAATTTTTCATCAAAAGTGTTGTCAAATATTGAAACAAGCTGCCCAGGGAAGTGGTCAAGTCACCATACCAGGAGGTATTTTAAAGACGTATAGATGTGGTGCTTAGGTGGACTTGGGAGTGTTAGTTTAACAGTTGGACTCTGTGAACTTAAGGGTCTTTTCCAAGCTAAACTATTCTGTGATTCTGTGGTTCTACTAATATTTCAACTGTCACCATTTGTACAGTGTCTAGAACAGTCGGTGCCTCTACTCTGTAGGACTTTAAACACCACAAGATTTAACATAATTAATCATAATCATTAGAGAAGGTGCATGCTTAAGAAAGCCCAGTTCAACAGTTGTGCAACATATGACAAGGGAACTGGCAGTGGTAAAGCAATAAGCAAACAAATGGGGCAACAGACTTGTTTTAATGTACTACATTACGAGATGCAGAAGATAAGCTTGAGTGCAAGTAGATAAACAATCCAATACTCCAGTGGGATGTTGTGCATCACAGGCAGAATGCAGTGCAGATCCTTTGAGATAAGAGATGTCTGATCATATTTCTTGAGTCTCAGCAGAAAACAAAGAGCAGCTCATTTAAGCATGTGGATTGATATGCTGAATTTAGGAACTGGGTTGAATGTCAGCAAGAAATGAGCAAGGCAGAAAGTAGGGAGAACATGACGCTCTCATGTTCTCCAACTCGTATGCATTTTAAGGTAGAATGAAGTCTGGCCCTATAGATATATTTATGTGAGAAATGTATTTATTAAAAAAAACATGAAGCCTTCTATATATCTATGTGAAAATCTGCAAATAATCATAGACCGACTGCACCATTGTAGTATATGGTAAATTAAACTGTATATTTAATAATTAAATTTTTCAAACATTTAATGTAATGAATGATGATATCATTTATGACATATATTTGGAAAAACACCCCACCAGTTATACCTGGGTAGGCCTTTATGGCTGAAAATTGTGCTAATACAACTACAGAATGTTTTATGATTTGATGAAGTGCAGGGCAAAATGACAAAAGAATGTAACGATGTTTCTTCACATTTTCCTTGTCACGTCCTCCATAAGAGGAAATTTGTGGCCATTAGCTGTTAAAGTGACCTGCATATCTTTTTAGAACATCATTATATCCATAGGACCTGATACTTATTGCCACTAAGACACCGCAGATTATTCTCACATGAAAGGTTAATCATGTGCATAAGTGTTTGTGGGAAGAAGCTATTAAAATGTGCACTCTAAGTGCCCTAGTAGCAAGACAAACCTTGAAGAAAAATGAGACAGAAAAACTCTATTCTGTAGACCTTGCTGCTTATCTGGCAATTTAGTGTTCAGCTCAGCCATGGTCTGGAGGAACATCAAACAAAGGGAAAGAAATCAGCATTACAATTATTTGAAATATATAAAAACTTATAAAATGACTTAGAAGCAATCAGGCTCAACATCTCAGTGCTAATACACGAGCTGGCTCTTCAAGGTTGAATGCCCTTTACTCTCAGTGATATCAGAAACAAGGTACTGACTTATCTGCCTTTTGCCATAGGTTTGGAGAACAGTTGCTGTTTTTATCGTTCTTGCATGCTAAAACTTTCAGACACTGTTTTCAACCCATTGCTCAACAGAAGTGGTCACACAGTCCATTCTCACCTGCAATGAGCAACTCTCTCACCTTAACTTCCCTCCTAAAATGGTTTTAGAATCCCCAAATTCACCAGGAAAAATATCACTTCTGTTTTGAAATTGAATGGAGAAATTCAAAACCACATGTAGAAGCGTGAGCTGTGGAAGCTAAACACAGATTTCTCTGCCATGATAGCAGATCGCAATAGTGTGTGTTAGGCTGTAGTATTTGTTTTCTTAGTTGCTGTGAAAGATCTGTCTTTCTTGGTACAATGTACACAAAGCATTCCCTCCAAGTATTTTCCAAGTGTCTCTATGTCCTTCTTTTATTGGTTTGTTTGTTCTGGTTTGGCTTTGAAGCTGGTCTTGTGAAATATTTTTTCCAAATTAAGGTATGACTTGCTCTCTCCACATCCATCCTTGATGGTGGAAGTTGAGTACTTTAGTTGGTTTATATAATGAAATACCTGGGTACCTACACACTTCTTGTGTATCTGCATTTGCCAGGCAAGGTTTGCTTTCCCTTTGGGTGCACTGCTTCAGCCACCACAAACACAAAAGCACAGCTTGACTGTGGACTCCAGGCAGAAACTAGGCTCTGTGAGGCTACAGGGTCTTAACATGAAAAGGCTAAGCCCAGTTCAGCCAGTGGGGATTTTCCTAAGGCATTTACAGCCCCCATCTTGCTAATATATTGCAGGACGCTGAACAGCATTAGAGGCAGCACACTTGTTGTTACACACAGAACAGAAGTTCCCAGAACAAGAGAGGATGCCGTATACTTTGATAGGAATGGGCTCAGCATCAAACGGTTTTTACACAGCTGTCCCCACACAACTGAACAGCTATACACACTTCAGATTCAAATACCGAGACCTGGGTCTGTGCGATAAGATGCCACCATGGAAACTGCTTTTTCCTTTTTAATAAACATGGGAAAAAAAAGGAAAGAAAAAAAAATCTCAAGTGGCTAAAAAATGCATGTTATTCACTAAGTCTTGCAATTCTAATGACCTCAAGAATTTCTAGGGAAAAAAACAAACACCTTTCTGCTCCACAGAATTTTAGGCGTTAATGCTAATAGTCAGTGGAAAAGGTTAGTTGAGGAGGACTGCAACTTTCACTACTTGAGTTCTGTCTTGTTTCCTTGAAGGCAAAATAAATCAAACACGTGTAGAAATGAGAGGAACATATAGCCAGAGCAAAAATACAGCATGAGTGGTGAGGGCTGAATTGTGCCTCATTGCGCTTGAAAAAAAGACAGGTATCACACACAATCTAGTCAACTAGTCTGACACTCAGCAAACTTGTGGCACTATCAAGCTGCTTGAGATACTATCATTAGCTGCCTTTCTAGTGATAAGCTTACTGCAATTGAAAAAAGAAACCCCACATTTTCAGCAGCTAAGGCTCGCGGACTTGCAATGAAATGGATTAGAAGTCAGAATTTGCTAAACACATCTGTTTTGGTATTCCCTGTTGTTAAATTGTGACCACTCATTTTGTAGCTGTGTTAGCCAAAAGAGAGGTATTTCACTCGTTACCAAGAAGCGAAACCTAGAATGTTGAGTGTTTCTAACCCCCAAGTCTATGAAGTAGACCTCTGCTTTGGGGGGGAGTTTATCACATCAGTAAGTCACTGAGTTGATGGACGGAATTGCACCAACACAGCCCTGGTCATTTCTCTCTGCCTTCCTGTTTTACTTACAGTTAATTTTAGGTTTGTTTTCCACGGCAATGTTTTTCATGTTGATAAAATACATGTTCAGGGTTGCTGGTGTGGCTCTGCATCAGGAAAGGCTCAAAGAGAAGAAATATGAAGTAAATATGAAAAGGAAACAGGAAAGCAAGTGATGTTAGAAATGGAAGTGTCACATTTCAAGTGAAGCTGGAGATCTGACTGAGACCAGGGAAAACGATGATATCGTCTATATGCATTTTCAGTTTTGGTCTGGTCAGGTCATTTCTAAGGGTCAGGAAGAAGAAGACTAGTTTTAGGTTGGGGAGGAAGAAAGAGAGGAGAAGAAACTCCAAACAATGATACATTCTGTGGGTCCTTATGGGTAAGAATCAGGAGTAAGGCCAGTAAGAGTGATATCGTGGTGGGAATTTGTTACAGACCACCCAACCAGACTGAAGAAGTAGATGAAATTTTTTATAAGCATTTGAGAGAGGTTTCACAATCACTACCCCTTGCACTTATGGGGAACTTCAACTTCCCAGATGTCTGCTGGAAATACAATGCAGCAAAGAGAGAACAGTTCCAGAGGTTCCTGGAGTGTGTGAAAGATAACTTCCTGACAGAATTGGTGAGAGAGCCTACCAAGGGAAGGTGGCCTGCTGGACCTATTTCTTGTGAACTGGGAAGAACTTGTTGAGGAAGTAAAGTTTGGAGGCAATCTAGGGCACAGTGATCATGAGATGATTGAGTTTTCAATTCTCAGAGAAACAAGGAGACGGGTTAGTAAAACTGCCATCTTAGACTTCCATAGGGCAAAATTCAGTGAGGAGACTGACTGTAAAGTCCCTTGGGAAGCCGTCCTGAAGGATATAGGAGTCCAGGAAGGCTGGACATACTTCAAGAAGGAAGTCTTAAAGGTACAGGAGCAAGCTGTCCCCAGGTGCTGAAAAACGAGTCGGCAGATAAGGAGACTGACCTGGCTAAATAGGGACCTTTGGCTGGACTTCAAGAACA
Organism: Apaloderma vittatum; assembly: GCF_000703405.1. Taxonomy (NCBI): domain Eukaryota; kingdom Metazoa; phylum Chordata; class Aves; order Trogoniformes; family Trogonidae; genus Apaloderma; species Apaloderma vittatum. Next base: position 14,259 of record NW_009723326.1, on the reverse strand, counting down.
AAATAAGAGTCTATGACCTTTGGAAGAGGGGGCAGGTCTCTCATGAAGACTATAAAGATATAGTGAAACTGTGCAAGGAGAAAATTACGAGAGCCAAAGTGCAACTAGAGCTAAATCTAGCTACAGTTGTTAAAAAAAAAATTCTATAAATTCATTAACAACAAAAGGAGGATTAGAGCAAATCTCCATCCTTTACTAGATGCAGAGGGAAACACAGTGACAAAGGGTGAGGAAAAGGCTGAGGTGCTCAGTGCCTACTTTGCTTCAGTCTTTAGCAGTGGAACTAGCTGTTCCCTGGGTACTCAGCCTCATGAGCTGGGAGACAGGGAGGGGAAGCAGAGTGAGGTCATCACAAGTAAAGAGGAAGTGGTCAGCAACCTGCTATGCCACTTGGATGCACATAAGTCTATGGGGCTGGATGCATTACACCCAAGGGTGCCAAAAGACTTGGCAGATGTCCTCACCAAGTCACTTTATTTACCTGAAGTCCTGGCTAAATGAGGAGGTCCCACTGGACTGGAAGGTAGCAAATGTAACACCCATTTACAAGAAAGGCAGAAAAGAGGATCCAGGAAACTATAGACTTCTCCATCTGACCTCAGTACCAGGGAAGGTTGTGGAGCAGATCATCTGGAGTGCCATTGCATGCCATATAGAAGACAACCAGGGGATCAGGCCCCCTCAGCATGAGTTTATGAAAGGCATGTCCTGCCTGACAAACCAAATATCCTTCTATGACAAGATGATCAGACTATTGGACAAGGGAAAGGCTGTGGATGTTGTCTACGTAGACTTTCAAAAAGCCTTTGACACTGTTCCCCACAAGAATTCTCTTGGAAAAACTGGCTGCTCATGGCTGAGAGGAACATATGAACTACTGGATAAAGCACTGGCTGGCTGGACAGATCCAAAGAGTGGTGGTCAATGGAGTTAAATCTAGCTGGCAGCTGGTCACAAGTGGTGATCCTCAGGGCTTAGTGGCGGGACCATTTCTGTTTAACATCTTTATTGGTGATCTTGACAAGGACATAGAGTGTCTCATAAGTAAGTTTGCAGATGACACCAAGTTAGGTGGGAGTGTTGACCTGCACGAAGGTAGGGAGGCTCTATAGAGAGACTTGGATAGTTTGGATGATGTTAATGAGAGGAGCTTCAACAAGGCCAAATTCCAGGTCCTGCACTTGGGCTGCAACAAGCCCATGCAACGCTACAGGTTTGGGGAAGTGTGGCTGGAAAGCTGTCTGACAGAAAGGGTCCTGGGGGTACTAACTGACAAGCAGCTGAATATGGGCCAGCAGTGTGCCCAGGTGCCTAAGAAGGCCAATGGTTTGTATTAGAAATAGTATGATCAGCAGGAGTAGGAAGGTGATTGTCTCCCTGTTCTCAGCACTGGTGAGGCCACACCTTGAGTATTGTGCCCAGTTTTGGGCACCTCTAATACAAGAGGGATACCGAGGTGCTGGAGCAGGAGCAGAGAAGGGCCTGGAGAAGCTGGTGAAGGGCCTGGAGAATAAATTTTATGAAGAACGATTGAAGGAGCTAGGCCTGTCTAGTTTGAAGAAGAGGAGGCTGAGGGGAGACTTCATTATTCTCTGCAGCTACCTGAAAGGACATTGTAGAGAGATTGGTGCTGGTCTCTTCCTACAGGTAATTATCAATAGAACAAGAGGGAATGGCTTCAAACTGCAAGAGGGTAGGTTTAGAGTGGACATTAAGAAAAGTTTTTTCACAGAAAGAGTAGTCAGAAGTTGGAATAGGCTGCCCAGGGTGGTGGTTGAGTCACCATCCCTGGATGTGTTTAAAGATCATTTAGATGTAGTGTTGGGCGATATGGTTTAGGGGTGAGCTTTGTAGAGTAAGGTTAATGATTGGACTAGATGATCCCAAGGGTCTTTTCCAACCTGAATGATTCTGTGATTCTAATTATTATTCTATTCCTGCCAGACTAAGGATCTTGATTACTAGGACACATCCTCCTCCTTTTTTATTTTGTTGACTAGTTAGGTCCCGTATCCTATTTCAATTTAAAGCAAATGACTTCTACATAGTACATATGTTCCATAGTTAGTAGATGAGAGATGTAGAAAATTTTGCTTTTAAATGTTCTGATTTTGTATTGTAATTACTGACTTTTTAAAATACTTGATACAAGTAGTTGAGTCGGAATTTTTTGTTACCTTGGACAACTAAAATAATAGTTTTTCAAAAATATGATCTCCATCAGTTCTCTGTTGTGAAATTCTCTACAGCTTCATTGGAATAAATCTAGATCAGACACCATTTCCTCTGTGGTCTCTTTGAAAGTCTGGGGAAGAATCCAATTAAAGGCAAGACATAACTACTACATTGACAATTGAGTCCAAATAGGGCACTTGATAAAATGTAAAGAAAGGATAGAGCATTTTTTCCAAAGAAGGAAAAAAAAAATGCATAAACCTGGAAGAAGCTATCTGATGCAGAATTGTAATTGTAGTGTAGAAGAAGCAGGTTAACTGCTATTCCCCTCCAACTAATAGGCAGTGAGAGAGGTTGAAAATGAACATCAACATGCTTAATTTATTTTTTTAGGAAATATTATTCTTTTTGAATTTTTCTTTCTATTATCTATTACATTTTATGAAGTCAGTCTTGGGTACATATTATGTTCTTACTCATTACGTTAGTGCATTTAATTTTTTTTTTAAAAAGTAAATTATTTCTGCTCAGGATGTCAGGATGTTTCATGACCTATTTAAGTACCCCTTAAGACTAAGAGTCTGCTGGGATTAGATGTCACTTCTACCTCTTCCCAAACAGACCTTAGGCCTGTTTTGTTTAAAACCTCAGTTGATCCAATTTCTCTCTAGGCAAGCCTGAGACTTGCTTAGGTATATACCTGATCTTCCTGTTATCCTTGATATTATGTCTCCAGCTGCAGGCTGCATAAAATTCCCTTGGGAAAATCAATAGTGATAAAGGAAGTGTGCACAGCTGTATCATCCAAGTTTCACTCCACTGAAGCATTCTGTCCTTCTATTTTACTGTGCATCACTGCCTTAAATCTCAACAACTTCAGGTGCCTTGTCATTAAGGTATCTGCCTCCTTATGTTTTCTGAAGACATGTAAGATCTGCAAACATGGCTAAGTTCAAGAAATCTTTCTGCTAACAATGATAAATATGGATCATAACTTTTTAAAAAAATAATTGATGGGATTTTGAGAGAGAAAATGATCTCTGTTAAAAAAAAATGTTTATGAATCTCAAAGGTTGAAAATTAGAGAAGCAGAAGACAGGTCATAAAGAAAAAGGTTTAGCATTAAAGTAAATAGTAATTCCAAATTTTATGGTCTCTGAGAAATTAATGAAACCATTGAATCTCTGGCTCACTACAAGTTTAACTGCCCTAGTAAACAGACAAAAGAATATTTGGGGGAAAGAAAGAGAAAATCAGTAACAGGTTATTCCTATTTCTAGAAAAGCCACTGGAAAAGCTGTCAATTCTGCATTCACTAGTGAAAGGAATGTATAATGAAATTGCTCTCTTTGCTTGGAAGAGATTATCTCTTTCTGTGACAGTTATGATCAGAACAAACCATTAGACCTCTCATACATCTCCTGCTGTGAATGATTAATACTCATAACTATAATAAAGGAAAAAATTATTCAGCATATGGTTTTCATAGCTTTAGCTTAGCATACTAGCTTCTATTTACATCTTCTGTCATATTAAGGGATATACACTTATAAGTGTCACTACAATTTTGGCAGAACCATAACAACCATAATTGACTATTTACTTTTCATTCTCAATTTTAAACACTTTGCAAAAGTGTCAAAGACTTTGTCCTGATTTTAGCCCACCCAGCTGGCAATGTAGAACTATGCAGCCGCTCGCTCACTCCTATGCCCCTCCCTTTTGCAATGAAAAGGAGAAAATTCAACAAAAGGGTCAAGGATTGAGATTAAGGACAGGGAGGGTTCACTCACTGCTTATGGTCACAGGCAAAATCCAGGGTAGGCTTGGACAGAAAATAAGTACAATCAAATCTTAAACACACTTTCCCCTCCACTCCTCCCTTCTTCCTGGCTACCTCCTCCTCACCAGCAGCACAGAGGGGCAGTGGATGAGGGTTGCAGTTTGTCCATTACACATTGTCCATGCCACTCCTTCCTCCTCAGGGAAAGGACTTCTCACAGTCTTCCCCTACTTCAGCGTGGTGTCCCTCTCATGGGCAACAGTGCTGCTCAAACTTGTCCAGCATAAGTCCTTCCCATGTGGTCATGGTTCTTCCTGAACTGCTCCAGCACAGGTCCCTCCTATGGGCTGTCGTCCTCCCAGCAGTGGACTGCTCCATGCAGGCTTAACTCAGAGTCACTGCATGCTTTGGGAAAGGTCCTCTGCTCTGATGTGGGTCCTCCACCAGCTGCTTCATCCTGGATCCTCCATCACCATTAATCTCTGTGGTGTGCAGGAGCTCAGCTCGCCATCTCACAAGTGGCCTCGGCTAAATCTCTGCTCTGGGACCCTTCTCCCCCTCCTTTCTCCTCACTGACCTGATCTTGGTGACCACACGGTTGCTCCTCTCACCTCCCCCTGTCTCCAAAACAAAGAAATCCCCAACACAATGGAAGTTGCTCAATAGGTTTCCACTCTTAAATAGCTTGATTGCAGAGGTGCTGATTGGCTCAGCTTTGGGCAAAGGTAGGTCTGACTTTTACATAGGCTGGGTGACCTTGTGGAAGTTTACACATTTCAGTGTAAATGCATAGGTAGTTGTATAAATGTGTAAGAACTCACAGCTGACATTATGAGTCTGCTTCCCCCCCTCCCTTTTTTTTTTTTTCTGGATAGTATCTTAATATTTACTTCATGTCATGAACACTACAATGTGATCCCAGATGGAAGTAATGTAAAAACAATCCAGTATAAGAATATTTTCTCTGTACAACCACTTATTTTTAAAAAGTATTTCAAATCATACATTTTTAGACCTATTGTATAGTTCATGTATTATGTGTCAGTAATTTATGAATACTCGTATTTGTGAATATGAAATTATTCTCACTCAGGAGTTAAATACACCAGAACAGTATTATTCTGCTTAATTTTAGCATCTAGTCAAGTATTACCTTTTTAAAAATTCAATTAAATGTTTTAGGGCATTAAAAACTACATACACTTTGTCACTGAGATAAACCAAGGCAAATAAATGTGTATTAATGGAAACTGACTCCCAATAGAATCCATCCATGTTGTTTCATTAATTGAATAAATTATTAAGGATTACAAATTGTGATGAATTTTAAAAGCTACCTTAAAATAGAAGTATTATATTGCAAATGGTGACATCCGTCCTTCAGACTTTATCTAATGCTTATGATGTCTGATGTCCAAAATCATTTAATTGAATTCAGCTCAGCTACCCACACATACAAATTCTATATTGGTTGAAGCACTTGCTGGATCAAACCATTGTTTGGATTGAATTACATATCCAAATATTTGTCATTTTGTTGCCATTCTGTTTTCCCCAGTTCCTACCAAGATATACCCCTGAAATACTGACTTTATTTACAGACCTCTTGCCATTTTGTGTGTTTCACATAAAATAAAGTGTTATTTACATGAATTTAAAATATTTGCACTCCTTGAAATTGCATTTACCATATGATGTGACTTTCTAGCACTGCGTGAAGTGAGTAAAATTGTAATGCTCAAAGTTAAGATGACATATGTCAGAGTACCCAGAGGATCAGGCTTGATGTTTGTTCTGGCAGAGCAATACCAGTAATTCTACTTTCTAACGGGTGTTTGAGTCACTGCTGTGACTATCAACAGGGAGCTTGCCTAATTATTCTCTGAACTGACATGAGGCTTGGGTTTCCATTTTAAAGCTGATGGAAATTCAACATGCTATCATGAAATAGAGGCACAATTTCTAGTAATTTGTTCTAATCAGATGTTTATTCCCTAAACCACAAATACATGCTTCTTAGGATATAGCATTCCACTTGTGGAAAGATAGAATTATGTTTGCTTTTTACTTGTTTACCTGGTCTCATCATCCTGGTTTCTGTAAATATTTGTAAATCAATGGATTCCTTGCTTGCACGCTTCTCCTACAGAGCGTGAGTGCAAATCTTCTTACGTCATTTAGATCTTTTCTGTAAATTATCGCATATTATGATAAGAATAATGAACTGACTAATGTTCATTTACACTGTAGTCATCTTACATTTTATTAGACATATATTATAAATCTCACTTGGGCGCTCTTTGAGAAAGTCAAAGCTGTAAGGTCACGGATTTCATGTTGAACAAACCCCACAATAGTCACAAAGGAGACAGCTTGCAGCTGTGCAAGACCTTGTGAGGATTTTTTTTTTTTTGTGGAGACAAACCACTAACATACAGTGTTTGCATCTTGAAACTTCGTTCTAGCAATGGTATTTTAAGGTTACTATGAGTTTTCTTCAGCTGATTGGTATTCACAGAATGGCCTGACTTGCACTGCTGAAGAATCTTTAATCGAGTAGTTTTTTCATTCCAGGTCTTGATGTTGTAAAAAAGAACCTATCAGTTTTGAAAAGGAATTTTTTATGATTTTTTCTTTTTTTCTCAGGACCCAGAATAGAAAGATAGGTTATTCCCAATCCGATCAAGGACCATGACAGTTATTTGCTAGATATGTTCTTGCAGTGATACAGTTATGGGGGTAATGTTACAGCATGACTGAGCAATGTACTTGCCAAAACTACTACTGAAGTTTGTGAATTAATGCTCAAATCAATTCAGCAAACTGTAATACATTAACTTGTAGCTGGTCTTAATGTTAGATATGGAATTCATCCAGGAACTGTTTTGTGAATATTAGAGGTGGCCAAGAACTTCCTGACAATGTTTTGTTTGTTTAATTTTAGTTGGAAAATCCAATTAATTGAAGTAGAAGCTCATTATTGGTCTGTGTCAGTATAAGGTGCCTTTTGCTTGCAAAACCTTCTCAGCTCCCTAATGGAGTTCCTGATCAAAATCAGTAGTCAGAGAGAAATTGGATTTAATGTATGGGGTTGTGGTTTCCAGCATGAGAGGAGAGTGCCACGATGAACAGGTTATTCATTATTCTGGATTAGCTTTTTTCTGATTTTCCTGCTGGAGCTGTTCCACTTTGTGTGACTAATTATGTGTTAATTGAGGAATCAGTTTCAGCAATGTCCCAAACTTCCCTGCCTCCTGAATTTACCCCTGATAATTTTATCGAAGGTAGAAGTTTTTCAAAGAGGGACAGTCATAATAAATAAGGTGCAAATGCAGTAACTTCATTGTATGGAGCATCTGTGAACAAGTAGATAAAAATGGACATAAGACAACCAGTGCCAACAGGAAACTGATGTAATTCAGAGCATGTTGAAGATTGGGCATCACAGAATCACAGAATCACAGAATGTTAGGGGTTGGAAGGGACCTCTGAAGATCATCTAGTCCAACCTTCATCCCAGCATACCTAACCACTGCACCACAGCCTCAAGTGCTAGATCTACTTTTTTTTTAAACACCTCCAGGGTTGGTGACTCCACCACCTCCCTGGGCAGCCTGTTCCACACATCCACACATCCTCCAGTCATCAAAGCAGTGATGGCAGTAGGAGTGAACCAGAAAAGTTTACTCGTGTAGAAACAATACTGTATGACACTTGAGATAGTAAAGAAATAAAATCAACTTGATTTGACACTATTCAAAATCAGTCCATTTAGTAAGGTTCCCTAGGCACTACCCTGCTAGCCTTCAGCAATCGCTCCCCAACTGAGGATTGCTGGTGCATATTATGCCCCCATTTTTATTTCTTTTCTTTCCTTTCTCAGTGTTCTGGGTGAGTTTGCTAATCAAGATTTTACTCTGCTCTCATGCAACCAGATAGAAGAGAATTTGAATTTCTGGGAACTACAGCTCGAGGTAATCCACTAAGTGGTTTTAGCAGAATGACTGCAGGATCCTGGCTGAGCTGCTTCCCCGAATAATGACTATAGATTAGATGTCATAATAACAGCTGTCAACAAGCAGCGTGCAAAAGAGTTTTTTGAAGTCGCAATTACTCGACAACCTCTGTTCCCCTTGTGTACCCGAAGCGCGTTTGATGTGCCTTCTGCTGCCCTCCCACCTAGCAATACCACTGCTTTGGGCATCGTACATGTGTACTGCTGCTTACAAGATGAGTCACTCAGCTCAGCAGAGCCCATGCTTCGGCTGTGGAAAATGAATAAAAGTGACACCAGCGTCCTGGTGACATAAGATGTGCTTAAACCAGTTCAGGAAACTGTTTTCCTTTACATTTGGGATTGGTGTTGGCAGGAGTTTGGAATTGACCGCTCTGTGATAGCTTTTGTCTGTAATTGGCCTTTGCTATCCTGACATAGTTGATCTCAGTGGGAATAATTAATCTTTCACCCACTCAGGATATTGACTGGGTAGTTGTAGCTTAGAGAGATCAGCTATAATTGTTCTGAGTCACCAAAAACTTGGCACAGGGAGAGGCAGGATGAGAAAGGATAGAGGTCCTCTGCAGTCATGAATGGAAGACCATGCAGGGAAAAAAAATTAGTACATTTGCTTTCCTTACAGAGTAGCTGATCAAAGTATTTTCTAAACAACAATCTAAAACATTGGACGGATTAAGATCTATGACATGGAGAAATATATTATTTGCTCTGTTTAGAAGGCAGATATCTAATACTAAAATGAGAAATATGATCTTCCTACCTCAAAATTGATAAGATTGTTACCTAAAAATAAGTTACATGTAAGATGATTTTAAAAGACAAATATACAAAACTTGTTATAGCTCCAGTAGCATATTTTCTTGTTGCTTCTCTCCATGTTTAAATTTCATCATTTCAAAACTTTCAAATGGTGTATCAACCAAGAAATCCAGTATTCTGAAAATGCCTAATGTACATGACTATACACATTTTGACAGTGCAGTAAGCAATATTGATTCAGCCAGTTCTTCACAAAAATCAGGTGCAGGAGGAAGTCTCTTGTGCTCCATGTGTTTCAGTCTTAGGTGGGGGAAAGCCATTTAGGGGGTGTGTTTTGGGCTCCTATTACAGCTCCTCATGTGATTAAGAGGAAAAGATGGGTAACCAAGAGGAAAAGATGGGTTTTCTTTAACCTTTAGCTATTGCTGTATCCCAAGGATGAAGCTACCTATCCCTCAAGTGTTCTCACAGTGAGTGGCAGATCTTTTTCACTGTCTGAATGTCTTAGGTGGATTTTGGAAATCAGAGACTGAGTGGATCAGGACACACTGTACTGACCGTTTTATGTTAAAATTCTGTTTAACACTTCGTAAGCCCAGCAGGACTTTCATAAAGAAGTAAATGCACGAGGAAAAATTCAGGAAAGTCAGGGGAAGAGCTAACCAATTTATTCCCTTTTAGAATTTGAATGTAACTAGAAGTTCTCCTTGTGACTGTGAGAACTTGGACATTAATATACCTAAATGTTTTCCATATGCAGAGTTTCAGGACAAGCATCATTAAAAAAGAAAAAAAATATATAAATTATTCAGCTTAAACATACATAACAGAAAAAGGGATTACTTTAGTTCTCCTCTTTCTAGATAATATCATTACTTTTACTTAGAAGCCAGGGCAGGTTGTAAACCATGAATTTTCCTTTTGAATTTTCAATTTTCTGGTCCATATTTTTTTAGTTTAAAATTTCTTTTTTTTTATTAACTGAAAAGTTGGAGGTTTTTTTTTCAAATGAGATCTTGCTTTCAACATGAAATATATTCTTTTACTTGATTAAAAATTAATAAAATATTCAGTCCAAATAGATTTTTCATTTTTTTATTTGCTAGCAAAGTACAAAAATAGTTTGCCAAGCTCCAGTAATGAAATACTTAGTGTATCATATAGAAATTTGGTTCTGAATGCATTAATCTTTTTATTTCAAGGCAAGTAGCTCCAACAGCTTGAGTGCATGTGAAATACTGTTACAAGGAATAGATAGTTTTGTCTTTCATTTCCCTCATTCGAATTTTGTGACCTTGCTAGCTGTGCTAATGCTAACAAATTACCAGGGACTGATTGCTCTGAGTTGGGTAGGGGAGGGTGGAGAGAAGGAGGAAAGTCTTGATTCTCAGATCTTAGACAAACAATGGTGTTTTTTAATTTAAACAATTAAAAATGCTTTTTACTGGAAAGATCTAGTGGTTAAACATTCTGGATTAACTTTTTCAAATAGAGAAATATGGATTACATACAGGGGTAGTTCTATAGTGGATTCAAGTATTTTCTGTGTGAAAGTCCGACAGTCTTTGTAAAGTAATAGGTAATCATAAGATAACAGGAGATAATTGTAAAAAAATCAACTAAAGTCATAACAGTAAAAAATATTCAGTCACGTACAGAATTAAGTTGTTTCAATTTATAGCATATTCTTCTGTTCTACTTTTCTAAATTCTGATTAATAAAGCTTCTTAAAAAAAAAAGAAACTTTAAACATTTTAAGACTGTCCTTCAACTTAGAAATGTTTTTTTTCCAAGAAATCGGAGTTTGGCAAGGTTATCCAGGGATCAGATGAAGCTCATGAAAGTGAAACTTTACCTTAGCTGTTTAGTTTTTTAAGTTTCAGCAACATCATTTCTTGGAGATCTTAGTAAAGTTTCACAACTTGCTCCTTCATCCCTGCTGAAGTTTATTGTTTCTCTGTGCATTTAACGGATAAGGTTTTGAAACTTTTGGATTTGGGATTTCTGCAGGGTGTGAACTAAAGAATTCACATGTCTTTCTGAAATCTTCATGGACTTCCAGCAACTTGTTACTATTGCAACATGTCTTCCTTTACTTTAAATAGCAAAAATGTCAGTTTTATAAAATCGTATCAGATGGAAGAGACCTAGAAGATCACCAAGTCCAGCCTTTGTCCCAGCCCTATCAACCAGCTAAAAGATTCCCCTCAGTGCAACATCCACTCATCTCTTACACAGCTCGAGGGACAGTGACTCAACCACCTCCCTGGGCAGCCTGTTCCAATGGCTGACCACACTTTCAGTACAGAAATTCTTCCTAATATCCGATCTGAACCTCCCCAGCACAATTTAAATCCATTTCCCCTTGTCCTATCACTCTCCACTAAGGAGAACAGACCAACCCCTGCCTCTCTACAACCTCCCTTCAGGTTTGGGCTGGTGTGGCTTGATGCAGTTCTTGACCATACTGATAAGATCCACACTATTAAGGTAAGGAAAAGAATGTGCCAGAAGATGAAAGTTAGAAACGTGATATGCCCTATGGCCATGTCAAAACTATTAAACCTCAGTCATAAAACTAATCTTTTGCTATTTTTCCCCTGAAGCAATAGGCTGTGATCTCATTGTGCTTTATAAGCCAGGAAAGGTCAGGCCACTCTCCTCAGTCTTTGGATGAATGAAACTCATCTGTGCTTAGGATGATGTTGATTAAGCTAGCACAGACAAACAAGATCTAGCTAGAACAGTTTGAATTTACTTTTCACAGCTGTTTATTGCTGCTTCTCTAGGTAATCATTACAGCCCCAGCAGCAGAGGCCCAATAACAGCTTGTGGGAATCCTCCCCCTCTGTTTCGGTGCAAACCAGCTGTATTAATTTGAGTCACTGTGGAAAATTCAGGCTCAGACTAACCTGAAAAGTGACTTACTAGTGCAGCTCAATACGAGAATGAGGAGGAACAGTTGTTAATACTGAGACCTAAAGTTACTATTGCTATTTCAAACTCGGTACTTTCTAAGCTATGGAAAGTTAATGGCAGGAAGAAGTCCTAGAGCATTGCAGACTGTTTTGGGAGACTTGATTCTTGCTTTTGAGAACTTTGGCCCTGTAAAACACCACACAGAAGTCTTTCTGTTAGTTAAATGTCAAAAAGTTTCTATTTGAACCTCATATTTCATACGGTATTTTTTTTTTTTTAATTTTTTGTTATAAAAATGAGTCCTCTCAACATCAAAAAATCAAGTGAAAAAGAAAACATTTTTCAAGAAAATTAAAATTTCTTAAGTCATATTACATTGGTTTATTTCTTTTCTCCATGCAAATGCAAGGTAATCCTGTTTAATAAAAAAGGATGAGCAGAGCTCATTTCTTTACGAATAAGTTTCTCTTACATATTTGATTTGTCTGTGAGCAATACTAGTTGTGATTTTCTGGTCAAATTTGGAGTAAATATACCTTGTGAGTGTTTTTGTTTTGTTTGGGAAATACCAACTTTATATAAATGGAGAAATATTATTTAGTGTTTCTGTTACACATTACTGCATACTGTTGATAAATACTGTTAAATATAGCCCTCATGATCAAAGAAAATATCAGCAAATAAAAGATACCCAGGAAATCAGTTTAGATGTTCAAGTGCTGTTCATCCACACTATTTTCTAGGTCAGTCTTTTGATCTGTTTTGGACCTATCTAGATAGCTCTTTCTGATAGCCCTAAACATTGTGGACATGTCCTTGAACTTGTTTCTTATTATTTTCTTTTTGAACATTGATATTTTAGGGTAAGTTAACTGACAGAGGTTTTGTAATCAGTTTATTAGACTATTTGTGCATCTGTTTACTAAAGTTCAGCTGTGCCCTCTCCTACGATTTCTAATCATCTTTTCTCTTGAAGTTTCCTGAAAATCATCTCTCTTGTGACACTGCTTGCCTCTGCATATGAAATTATTACTTACAGAGAACAAAGAGGATAAAGTAAAGCTTTTGCTTAAATCATTTTTGTGGAATCAGGAATAGATGGCAGCTTTTTTGAGTCTCACAGATGACTAAGTGTATACAATCTTTGCAGTAATATTAGCTATTACTTGTTATCTGAAAGAGACACCAATCTTCTGGCAAATGAGGGATTGCCAGTACCATCTTTCGACTGGCCGTTGCTGAAGGACAGAAAATATTTTCCTCAGGTCTAGTTTTGTCACTGCTTCTTTTGCATGGAAACCTGAAAAAGATATCTGGTGCATTTCTCCCATATGATCTCAAAGAACTTTACTCGGAGAGATTCTTGATTCTGTTTATAATGACTGAATTGCAGTTTCTGAATAACAAAATGGTGTTTATAAATACCTATCTCTGTGCATATATATAAATATACGCATACATACATACATACCTATGCATAGATCAGACAAACTGCATTATGTCAGGGGAATAACTTTTGTAATAGGCACTGTCTCTTTTCTCCTAAACAAGTTTTAAAATAACTATCAGCCCTAACATACGATTAATGCTGCCACTTGATTAATGCTGTAGTTTAGAGATGGGTTTCACCTAAAACAGCATTATTTTTTTCTTGTTTCTCTTAGACTGGAGAGAGGGCCTGCAATGCTCTGTGAATTGTTTTGTTACTTCAGTTTGGGGCTCTGATGAACAGCAGCTCCATGATCCACCTGTGTGGAAAGGACCATACTAATTGTGATTCATACGTATTATCCCTGCGTTGTGCTATTTCAGAGCAATGCTCAATCCAGGTAATTATGGTCCATTGCCCTCGCTGCAAGCAGACACTCTATAAATCCTTCAGCTAAGGTGAGCTTGTCAGGCTGAGAATAATCTGCAGTTCCTCAGAAAGCATTTATATTCAAGGTCCATTTGGTAGGTGTGTTTTCCACTTTTTTGTTTCTCAGAACTGACAACAAATTGAACTAGTTAGTTATTCCCCACCGGTGCTGTGCTAGTGATAGGATGATCGATAATCTGTGATTAATTTAGAGTCGGTCGTCTGTTAGTACTAGGCAGTTTCGACAGCCTTACTTTAGGTATCGATTTCTTGTGCAATTTAGAAAAGAGAGGCCCACCAGATATGATGGTGCTTTGGAAGATGTTGTTTTCATCCCTCTTGTAGACACACATTCCCGCCCCACCAGCAGAAGCCCTGTACTATACAGTTCATTTGAATCACATAGCCTTTCCTCTACTTGGGAGCAGTCTTATTTTGTTTCCTCTGTCTTTCATTGATGATGGATTTAAATTCATTTTATACGTAAATAAATAAATCTTCTGGCAGCGTATAAACAATCTGTCTCAGCAACACAATGTACTAGTCCCTTCTTACTGGCTCCTTCCTCTTGACACTCACCCCCCAGATATTTATACACATTAATTAAGTCCCCTCTCAGCCTTCTCTTTTCAAGGCTTAACAGTCCCAGCTCTCCCAGTCCCTCTTCACAGGAGAGATGCTCAAGTCCCTTAATCATCCTCGTCGCTCTCGTTGCATTGGACTCTCTCCAGTAGGTCCCTGACTCTC
>NW_009723325.1:52002-56067 GCF_000703405.1 Apaloderma vittatum | reverse complement strand
TATCTTGTCTTTTAAAGTAGTATCCAAGGGGATACTATTCCAACTCATTCATCTTCCACTCCCTGAACTCCAGTGAAAACGGGTCTGCCTTGTCTCATTACCGCTGCTTCAGCCCTCAGAGCCACCTCCAGGTGGTTGTGAGTGCTCCGCAACAGATCAGGAGAAATGCTTCCGTGCCCTCCCGGGGCTCTGAGCCACGGTGATAAAAGCCATGTCACAACAGGCGGTCACACACTGAGATGCGGAAGGTGGCTGTCCCTGCTCTAACAAAAGAAGAGTGAAAAGGCAATAAACTAACAACTACCAAAGAGTTTTCTCCCTCTGATGTTCAGCAGCTTTAGGATATATTAATTGTTGCCTTTAGACTTCCCCAGATGCTGCCTTACCATTCCAATTAACCTGCCTGAGCTTTTAATGACAGTATCATATGACAGAATGCAAACCCCAGTCACGCAGTTTTCAGCTAGGCTCAAAACCTTAGAGGCGGGTATGAAAGGACAAGTTTTTTGTCCCTCGATGGCTCCATTTCTCTCCCTGGCAAGATGATTTAATTTACAGTCCGTCATACCATAAGCAGAACCGTTCCAGGGCTCAGAACACCCTTCCTGGAGCCCCAGTGAGAAAGGTTTCTTGAACCCACCCACTGGCTGGTGGCATTCACAGTCATTCCCCTGCAAACGTTAGAATCTGTGCTGTTCCTCTCTGGCTCCTCTTGGAATTAATCTCATCGATTTTGTTCAGTTTCTCTCTCTAATCTTTGTATATCCACATGTTTTAATGATATGCCAAAAACTTCCCAGCAGGATACGGAACTGTACCTCCTGACAGAGCTTCCAATAAACTTTTGATCTGTAAAGGAACTCCAAGATAAGCGCAGAAAGAGAAGACAGTAAGGATAAAACTTAGGTTCTCTACAAGATGACTACAGAATAAAGCTGTTTATCTCTGATATCCACTAGGCATCTTATCAACTCGATTAGTAGAAGGCTTATATCCTTGCTAATCTTTTGCTCTGAAATGATAGGATTTCTCAAAGTTAAATGTAAAAAAAATAATAATTCGGTTTTTTCTCTCCTTGAGATTTCTGGTCAAGGACTTCCTTTAGAGATAGAGGCTCCAGCACTCCAGACCTACTCACACTTGTATTCATCGTAACACTAAATTTTACTGTGCATATTATGATTTTTTCAAGATGCCCATATCGGAGTGTGTGCAACAAGGAGGTCACAAGCTGTTGTACTGGCAGCTGTGCTCAGATCCTCTGTAGTGAGAACACAGAAAACAACACAATTTCTTCGAGGTATGCATAAATCCTATTAGCACGGTCAGTTGGCCACACCGATGTTAAATCAGTGATTCAAGTTACAGTGACAGTTACTGTTTTGTCAAGGCAGTCCTTTTAACGGAAGAAAGATGCTACATACGTGGCCTGAATTTTGTTCAAGTGGAATGGCATTTGCTAAGGACAATCAAGACTAGAAAATCCCAAATGACTCTGCGACACTTTGGTTGGCTTCTGGTAAAGTCAGTAGGAACGGCTGCATACCCACATAAGTCCTCTCAGTGACAAAAAGAAAATATAGATTACAATGGAAAAAGATGTTTAAGTTCCTACAATAGCTGCACGTGTCACAGAATCACAGAATGTTGGGGGTTGGAAGGGACCTCTGAAGATCATCCAGTCCAACCTTCATCCCAGCACACCCAACCACTACACCACAGCCTCAAGTGCTAGATCTACTTTTTTTTTAAACACCTCCAGGGTTGGTGACTCCACCACCTCCCTGGGCAGCCTGTTCCAGTGCCTCACCACTCGTTCAGTAAGGAACTTCCTCCGAATATCCAGTCTAAACTTACCCTGACGCAACTTGAGGCCATTTCCCCTTGTCCTGTCATTAGTAATTAGAGAGAAGAGACCAGCACCAGCCTCACTACAGCCTCCTTTTAGGTAGTTGTAGAGGGCAATAAGGTCTCCTCTCAGCCTCCTCTTCTCCAGACTAAACAAACCCACCTTAATCCATTCGGAGGGACTGATTTTGGGTATATAGAGCTAGGGCAGGAACTTGCCAGCTAGTTCTCACCCAGCTGATGCATATTCATTTCTGTGACCCTGGCAGCCCCTGGGCTTCTCTAACAGTTATACTCTTTGGCACAGAGCAGCGCTGGAATTAGAGCTGGGAAACGGTGCTAAAAGCACCTATTTGCACGCCTTAGCTTAGCATGCTCCCAAGTTCTGGCCCGTTCAGCAGTGAAATGGGGCGAACTTCCAGTGTAAGAAAAGTTCTCGTGCGTTTTAACTTCCCAAAGCAATGTACTGAAGACAGCTGCAGCTCAGAGGCATTTACAAAGCTGAGCTTCTATCAGTCTGTGAGCTGTCCTGTGTTTCAACCACCCACACTTGCAAGCCTCTTTTTCGGTCGTGTTTGCATAGGTACGACAGCATTTACAAAATCCATTTATACACCATTTGTCCTGCACTGTGGTCTTTACACCTTGTTTGGACTGACAGTTCAAAAAAAAGTACATCACCGTGGAACAAAAGAGAAGGGGACTCTTTTCATGAAATGAATGAATAACATGACCTAGTTTCTAAGCGTATAGAAATGGTGAGATTAACTTCCTCCTACCTTTCTGAGGTATTCTCAGGCTTTATAAATCAGGAATGTGCTACGGAAATGTCAAATATTATGTGAGATACTGCAATCTAGATAAAGCCACCCTGTTATGTATATCTGCAGGCTAACTCTTTCTTTATCTGAAAGTTTCTGAGATTTCAGTATCTGAAGCCAAAACCTGTCCGCATATGACTTCTAAAAACCCAGCGAAACCCTTCAGAAGTTAATGAGCTATTCCTGAAGATTTTCTTTAGCAAATGCAAGGCTTTGTTACTTCAAAAAAGCAGGGTTTTTTTTTTTTAACCTCTAAAACTGACGTAGGTAAGGTAAAATCACAGTAAAGACAATACACTTCATTTTTCCCACAAAATAAAATCACCGAGGCCAATCCCCAGATAGGACCAAAAAGAATACATCTATAGTAACAGAAAAAATAAGCTCTAAGCCTCTTATTCAACAAAATTTTACACTGGAGAGTAGTGCCCTTGAAAATACCTTCATCATGACCTTGAAGAGTCAATGTTTGTTTTATTTAGAGATGCTGACCAAGTGTTCAGTTACGCATATCCAGAAGCTAATGCCCAGAAGTCATGGGTGCATACAAAATATCTTTTTAAAAATCAAGCTCATTTTAGCTATGGAAAATCCAGAAAGACCAGATGCAATGAATAGTTTTTCAAACAATCCTTTCTATAGCTGGAGATCAACTTAGTCATAAAAGAAAGCAATTTGAGGAAAAAAGACTTACTCTGACTTAATTATTACTGTTACCATTAAATTATCTGAGGAAATACTGACAGCTTTGAGTAGTCTTCACATACCTGTAAAACAGGATCCTTTACTACATGTGTTTTTTCCTTGAAAAATTTTAGGGCTCGCTTGTGAGAGCTGACTTGTTATTGAAATATACGGATAGAATCTGTAGTCACTAATTTCCATTCCGGGTAGTTGATTGACTGCAGCAAGTCTTGTAGCTAAACTGAGGAAGTGTGGTCTGGATGATCAGGTAGTGAGGTCAACTGGGAACTGGCTGAAGGGAAGAAGTAAGGGAATCGTGATCATTGAGGCAGAGTCTAGCCTGTATCTAGTAGAGTGCCTCAGGGGTCAGTGCTGGGGCCGGTGCTGGTCAATATATTCATCAGTGACCTGGACGAGGGATCAGAGAGCACTGTCAGCAAGTTTGCTGACGACACAGAACTGGGAGGAGTGGCTGACACCCCAGCAGGCTGTGCTGCCCTTCAGAGAGACCTGGACAGGCTGGAGGGCTGGGCGGGCAGAAATCTGATGAAGTTCAACAAGGGCAAGTGCAGAGTCTTGCCCCTGGGAAAGAACAAGCCCCTGTGCCAGCACAGGCTGGGGACTGACCTGCTGGAGAGCAGCGCAGGGGAAAGGGCCCTGGGGGTGCTGGTGGGCAGCAGGATGGCCATGAGCCAGCAGTGTGCCCTCGTGG
>NW_009723325.1:17049-51806 GCF_000703405.1 Apaloderma vittatum | reverse complement strand
TCCCTGGGGAGGAAAGGCTGAAGGAGCTGGGTCCCTTTAGCTTGGAGGAGACTGAGGGGTGACCTCATTAATGTTTGTAAATATGACAAGGTTGAGCACCAGGAGAAGAGCCAGGCTCTTCTCCAGTGATACAACGAGTGCAAGCTGGAGCACAGGAGGTTCCACAAAAACATGAGGAAAAACTTTTTCGCTGTGCGGGTGCCGGAGCCCTGGCCCAGGCTGCCCAGAGATGTTGTGGAGTCTCCTGCTCTGGAGACATTCAAACCCCACCTGGACGCGGTTCCTGTGTGACCTGCTGTAGGGGATCCTGCTCTGGCAGGGGGGCTGGACTGGATGATCTTCCGAGGTCCCTTCCAACCCCCAACATTCTGTGATTCTGTGATCCTCCTGAATTCCTCATAGACCAAAGGCCTGGGAGCATCGCTATAACTACTGTGCCTATTTAGGTTCCTAAACTATTGACCGTCGTGGTAGCAGTAATTTGCCTCTACAGTCTTGCGAGTTGACTCGATTCACACCTGCCTTGTAACTCCTGAAAAACGGGTCTGCTTTTATGAAGAGAATGCATCACCAATTTTCTAAAGAGCAGAGCTCTTTAGAGATAAACTTCTTTATTTTCTGTGCCAGCACCCACTTAGAGAACTATTTTTAACTCTTCTAGGATTGATCTATAGTAAACTCCTTAGCACACCTTAATTCAGAGAACTTTCTGACTGTGTTCAAAGAGCTAAATCAAAACCAAGGTCTCATCTGTGCCTTCGCGTCTTAAAAGTATACAGAAAATCCAAATCCTGCCTTTAGTCCTGTTTAGGCTGTTTTCCTTTCCCTCCCCCTTAAACCCTCCAGGTCTTGCAAAACCAGCTAAGAATAATGCTAGAAGAAAATAACAAAAAAAAAGGAGAAAAGCTTTGTTACCTCCGATTTGGTCCAAAGAGTTTGATCATTTTTAAAATACGAAAAATAAAAGCTCCCCAATTCTTTCCTGCTAGCAGCTCTAATGCTTCTTTCACTAATACTCTGTTTTTAGTTATAGCCTTTAATGTGGCACCTTAAAGGACGAGTCTAAAAGTTTCACTTTATAGCATCCTTTCAAAGACTGAAATGGTAACAGCACAGGTATTTTATGAAGACTTATTAGGCAACCTGCAACAGATAACAGCAGCAGAACAATTAACTACATTCATCAAGATCACCTGAACAAGGAACAGCATGTTGGACACATTTGTATCCACATCAAAAGAGAATATAAATCTCAATATGTAAGTTTAGAAGACTTGCTAGACTTTTGTGCCTTGACAGTGTTATATTTTCCTTCCATTCTGCACTGTGATGAGTTGCTGGCATGGGGTTACTTCTTTCAGTTCTGGAATCCAGCCAGGCTTTTTTGCAGTCAGGTGTCTTCTGGTCTAGTGGCAGCAGAAAAGAGATTCACTACAACAGTGTTGTAGTAAGGGGCAAAAAATGCAAGTACACTGAAGAGGAACAGTTGCAATCAGGACCTGACAGAGCTGGGATCAGTTAAGAAAGTCTGTTATTCCAGAGTCTCCAGATTTTCTTCCCTTTCTGAAACATGATGGTTAGGAATATAAAATCAGTATCAGCAATTCTAAGCTACAACTTGCCCCGTAGCAACTAAAAATTTCATCACTTCTGCATCGAACTGATTTAAAGGCAGACTAATAAATGGACATACAATTAATGGTCATGGCAATTTTTTTAAGGGCACTTGCACTTACTGATGTGAGACACTGAGGTAAGAAATCATTAGGCAATCTAAGTTGAATTCCTTGTTCACCACAGAATTCCTGTGAGCTTGAGCAAGTAACTTTAAACTTCAGCTGCCTGTCTGCAACGTGAGGATACTGAAGGCTAGTGAGAAATGAGAAATCCCAGTATTCTAGTTGTGGCTATGGCAGTAAGAAACTCCTATGGTCATCCAGAGAAAGCTTTAGAATGATAGGTTTAAGTTATTTTTCCTAAATATGCCAGATTCGTCACAGTTCCATAATGTCTGGGAACAAATACTAAATTCACCTTTAAAGTAAACTTACTTGTTAATAGGTCTGTAGCACTTACTGACAGATTAATAATATATCTACCTTGCCAACTCTGACTAATAGTTTCCATGAAAAGCCTATTAAACTCAGGACACTTTCTATCACATTTGCAGTGTAGCAAATATTAAAATTCTGAAGCTGAAACTGGCTATTCCAAAGCAGCTCATCACCTTTAGTCATCTCACTGGGAAAAGCATTTTAAAAAGGGGGATTATTTTGACAACTCTTTAGCTGGGAAGCAGCACCAAAGCATTCTTCCTAATAGTGTTTATTCTGTAAGGTAGCTGACCAAGCTTAAATTATGATGCTCAGCTATCCCAGTGATTTTAGTATGATTTATACCGAAATATGTAACCATCTTAAAGTTCCATCTCAGTGAATTTTTAATAGCAATACTGAATACTCAAAGCTACTGATTCAAGAAGCAATTACCTGTCACTGACTTGGGCTGGTCACATAGCAAACCAGTGTCAGAAAGGAGAATCAGTTCAAATATCACTGATTTCATCACACTCTAGTGATATTCTGTACAGTCAAAGAAACACTACATACTACAGGTAAACAAAGGGCACAAGGAGCTTCCTTATCAAAAGGGAGAAATGGCTGCACAAGAAATATCAATCTGAAAGAAACAAAGCACTGCAGAGACATTAATGTGTGCCATCTACTTTAATGTGTAGGTGAATATCTGCTGTTCTAACACAAGAGACAAGTCAACAAAATACAATGAATCTACACGACTCCCCTGGCTAATGCAGAGCAGAATAACTTTCTTATTAAAAAGGATATAAAAAACAACATAAAGAAGACAAAGGCAAAAAACATAGGAAATGCATCCTCAATAAGATGTTCAAGTAAACTACAAGGTGGATAGTGTACAAATGTAATAATTGGAGAATACGGATACTTTCAGGGCATCAACAGCTCCAGAAGAATCCCAGCTAGGAAGTCATTGCTAATGTTGCAGCAGGTGATGACTCTTTCATTAAATATTCTTAAGACAGTTTTAAATTTTTTAAACAGCTAATACCTCTATTAAAAAAAAAAGTGTTTCACTTTCTAAGAACTTCAGGTAATGGTACTGGGAATGTAAGAATGCTTAATTACCTTTATTCTCAGTATCTTTCCTTATGATTCTGTCACACTGGAAAGATCACACTGCTTGGAAAAGTACAGCTACACACGGGTATCAACAGCTCCAGTGCCAAAAGGCAGAGAGGAACCACAGCTCACGGACTTCATTTCAATACAGAACTTGCTTGCCAATGCAAGGCACACCAGTTTTAGGATTTTGGCCTTGCTTTTTCTGCCTACAGCATCACATCACGAGAAGAGCTTACTCACGTCTTTTTGAACTTCATACTCTAGAAGTAGATGCTTTACTCACACATTCTGTTTTTAGTCTTTCTTCGAAAGAGAAGACTTCGGGGGGACCTAATAGCTGCCTTCCAATACCTGAAGGGAACCTACAGGAAGGCTGGGGAGGGACTTTTTACAAGAGTGTCCAGCAATAGGACAAGGGGAAATGGGTTTAAGTTGAAGGAGAATAGATTTAGCTTAGATCTTAGAAAGAAATTCTTCAGTCAAGGGTGGCAAGACTTTGGAATAAATTGCCCAGAGAGGCTGTGGCTGCCCCCTCCCGGGAGGTGTTCAAGGCCAGATGGGACGGAGCCTTGAGTAGCCTGATCTAGTTGAGAGGCGTCCCTGCCCATGACAGGGAGGTTGGACTAGATGATCTCTGAGGTCCCTTCCAGCCTAGGCCAGTCTAGGATTCTATGATTCTATGATTCTTCTCGGTCTCAGAGTCAAGTAAGAACTGCAGTGCTTCAATTCACCCTTCTGTAGGGAATGTTAATATTCTTTTCCCTTTTTTCTTATTTGGATTTCTTTTAAAACATAAACACTGACTAAAATAATAATATTTCTCTTGTTTTCCATAGTAGGTTCTGTTTATACTTGGAGAAAAACAATGAAATCGGGACTGTTATCTCCAAATGTTCAACTTTCAACAAGATGGCTATAGCCCTCTGTTTGACAAAGGCCCTTGAACGTCACCCAGGAATTACAAAGGGGAGAGATGAGAAGACAAGTTGAGGTGAGTAGTTCGTGAACTCACCAGGGAAGCTCTTTACTGAGTTACATGATTTACTTACAGTACCCAGAGGTATCAGCAGGATCTGAGAGCTCTGAGACAGCACCTGGGAAGACTGTCAGGAAGAACTAAACAAACAAACAAAAACCAAGGAAAAAAAAGGCTTTCAGGGTGACTCATGCAATTTTCCAAATCTTAAGCAAGACAGAAACACTGAGTAGATCTAATGGAACCAAAACCACAGGTGCAATTGCATTTCTTCTTTCAGGATGAGGAAGTTCCTACCTAGTTCCAGAGGAAATAAAAGAATGTAACAATGCCTTAGCGGCAAAAGGCACCATAAAATGTTATCACAGCAGGGATGGTGGGGGAGAATCAATTGACTTAATCTGACTTTAATTAATTCTATAATGAGCATATAATTTCACCCTCCTGCAGTACAGAACATATTAATTATGAGTACAAGAACAAAAACAATAAAGTTAAAGCAAAATTAGAACTGTAATTTCCTTTCCTTCAAGTGCTAAATGGAGAAGGAAAAATAAGGCAGTAACTCACAGCTTTCTAGCTGGTGGCTGATTAAAGAGAAACCATACAAAAATCCTGACATAATTAGCTAAGCATACAGCACATTACTTTTTCTAATTTAAACTTTTTCTGTTGCCTTGGGGTTTTTTTGGACGTAGATTTCATTATCTCAAAAAATCTCAGATTTCAGCCCTTGCTGAAAATGTTAGTCTTACTTCCAGGCAAACAAAGTAATGAGATGCAAAAGGCCTGTGTACAGACATAGAAATTGAAGAGGAGATGTTACAGGATGAAAATATTTTACAAGTTTGGTACAAAAATATTTTATTAGTTTGGTACAATTTTAAAAGTCTGAGAATAGACTTGGCTAATTGAATATTCTCATTAGTTTTCCGGATGTGGAGAAAAGAGCCTTGAAGCATCTTATTCTTGTTGAATTTCTTAAGCCCAGATTGTTAAAAAAAGATCAGAAACAGGCACTTTTTCCCAGGTAACTGGTACGACCAGTTACATCAGTCTCTTAAGTTAAGATAACAGATGTCACAGTATACTTCTGTCTCCATCCACCCATCATCTATGATCAACAAAATATTTTTCTGCTCCGGTTCCTCCCCTTCAGACATAAACAAGGATGCTTAACTATTATATTCCCAGCACAACTCTCCTCCTCCCCTCTTCTCCTCCTCCCACAAATAGAGACGCGCTCCTAATTTTAGTGAAAGTGATTTACGATAGGCAGCACCACATTCCAGTTCAGCAAAAAAAAAACAAGCAGAATACGTATACACTTGCCAATTTGTCCCAGTAGGGGATGACTGAATGACTTTTCTCACATCCCCATCCATCTCATACATGTGACTCTGCAATCTTCATGAAGATCAAAAAGCTCTTTATTCCAGCAGTAGTGGTGACAAATATTAAAAAGCACTGCCATCCATCTCATACATGTGACTCTGCAATCTACATGAAGATCAAAAAGCTCTTTATTCCAGCAATAGTGGTGACAAATATTAAAAAGCACCAAACTAAGTTAAATCAAAAGTTATATAAACATTCATCACAAGTTTTTATTTCCTGAAAGTGATAAATCTCTCTGGAACTTTCACTTTGCCATTAAGGAAAGGAGGGGAATACCCCTTTCCTCACAGTCACACTGCTTTGCTTTTGACCTGAGGAAATTACGCTGTCGAGAATTACTGATGACTTGACAGCGTTTTGCCCCTTCTGTATCTGGAGAGTGGAGAAGGGAAAGAAAGAAAAACCAGGAAGCATGCATGACAGTATCAGAAGCAGAACTAGCCAGTAAAACTTTGAAATCAGGGGGTAAGACAAAGAGATTAATGTACTTGAAAGACTTGTCTTGCTAGCGTGCAAAGATTTGATTCTGTTTTCTGAGTTGTGGTAAGAGAGGAGGTGAGAGCTATGCTTGTTTCTTTGGAACATTCACCACACAATAGCAGACACTCCTGTCACCTAGTGTGGGATATATTGAATCCAAGTGACACAGCTGACAAAGAGAGTTATGTAGCTGCACGAGCGTGTGTGCTTTATTGCTTACATTACCTCCTGGGAAAGAGAAAAAGAGATCTCAATGGGCTGTAAATCTTCACCGATGCTCCTCATGACATTGTCTCCTTGTATTAGGGAAAGTGAAGGTGACATGTGGTACCTGTCTATCGTGCGTATGGCCAGCATGAGATGTTTTTGATGCTCGGCTGTCTGACACCTCTTGTAGCAGGCAGCCAGAATCCAAGTCTGAGCTGAAGAGAATGAAATTGCCAGTACACCTTCTCGAAGGCAAGGTTTACTTCTCGTTATCTACACGGCTGTAGGAAGTCTAAGGGAAAGGTTTTAAACTCTTTGCAGGTTCGTACTAAAACAAAGGGCTTGGACTAAGAAAACGTCAAAATGTAAACCTCATTGCCCTTCTCTTTGATCAAGCAATCTGTAAAGGTCACTGACAAAAGTTTACAAACTGGCTCTACTCAATCAGCCTTGCAGCGGCAGGTCCGACAGCTGCCAAGTCACAACATCGCTCCCTACCAATAGTGACGCAGTCAACGAGTCCGGGTCAGAAGGTGTAAGTGAGGATGATTCATCCACGATGGGGAAGGCATCCAGCTACCAGCGTGGTGAGTGCTGGGGCTAGACTGGGCAGGTTAGCAGGGACACAAGTACTGCTGAGTCAGAACTGATAAGCTGCACTTAGATGGTCTGGACCTTTTCTGCTTTCCTCTGGTATTTCTGCCGTCTGATGCTGTCATTCCCAGGCAACTGCAAAACCAATGCAGACTGAAAAAACCAACAGGAATGAAGTACAAAGAGCATATTTCACTACTAAGAAGTTTCTGACTATCACCTGTCACTAACCAGTGTCTCTAATGGCACAAAAGATATTTTTGCCTCTGTGTCCACATCTGACAGAACATCATAGTTCTATTTGCGGTCTCAAGTGTCCCGGCTTATAGCGAGTTAGTTTAGAATGACTCAAACGGAGTAACTGTGGTATTACCCACACTCCTTTTCACAGCTACCAAGGTCAGCATCTTCCTTTGATCTTGTAGGTCCAGGGGGGAAAAAGACTTTGTCTTTCTTGCTTAGGAAAAGGCCTCAAGACATGTCTTGCTTCTTGTGATGCACCCTTTAACTGGTAAGACCTAGAAAAGCAGGAAATTAAGAAATCTAAAATTGTGTAGCCCTGTTGTGCCATGTGAGAGGATGTTGATTTAAAATGACTGGCCTCTCCCACATCCCTGTTAGCAATGTTGTTATTTTCACTTTAGGGCTGTTGGACTACTGTGTTACTAATGCCATTAGCTCTGCCTCCGGAGCGTACTGTCATGCATGCCATAGAGTTTCATACACGTCTGGCATTACGAGCATGACAATTTGACATCTGCTCAATTTAAAGCATATTTACAAGAGATTACACAAGCCAGGAGAATTTTTCCGTCTTTCTTTCAGAGATCAGACTTGCTAGACAAAGCCAAGAATAAACGTATCCTCTGCACAGGGAAAGGCTGTCACTTGTTTCAACAAGTCAACATGGAGTTGTTTCCTGACAGCACTGTCGGTTTCAGCCAGGGCTGCAGAAGGCTGTCGAAAACAAATCAGCTAATTGCTATCTATGCAGAGTTCTCCTCTAGAAGACAGAGTAACAACAGCTTTGTATTTCTACTTACCATAGTAGGATGCGACAACAGCAAGACCCCCTAGTTCTGTTTAGTACCGTTCAAAGTAATTTCTAAAGTCATTCCCACTGCTCCTCTTTCTGCAGTGTTGAAACTGAGGCACAGAAAGGTGGGATTATTGGTACAAAAAAGTGGGATTATTGGTACAAAAAAGAACAGATTATCTCCTTAGACCCAATGAACTACCACAGCCGTTCAGCGTTATTTTTCCAGTACTCAGTGTACATTGGTTGACAAACCCCAGGCTTCAAACTTCAAAGAATATCAGCATATAAGCATCAGGACAGCTATCGGAAACCTTGTGGTTTCAGGAAAAATTCTAACAGCCTTCCCTCTGCGGTGCCTGGTACTTGTACCTTCTGGCTACCAGTCTATCCTGTTTCTGAATGCTAGCAGAAAAGGGCATCGAGGGTGCTCTCACTATCATGTATGATTTGTGTCGTATGAGCTGTATTTCAGACGAAACAGATGTTCAAAAGAAACAAGCTGCAAAGCAATGTAATTGTTCATGTCTTGCGTAGAGAGAGAGCTCCTATTAACGAAGCCGACAACCGCCTCAGTGATGTGAATGAACTTTGCAATTTCATTACAAGGCAAAGAGATATTATCATCCCTATTTTACAGACATCATTCCACACCAGGAAGATTAGATACTTGCCTATGTTCACCCAGGGCATCTGAGACAGACCAAGTAATGGCTCACCTAAAGACCTGTGCTACGTTTATAGTGGAGCTTTAGAAACTTGCAAAACAGTTTCCTGCAGCACACTACTCTCCCATAACTGTCATCCGCGTTGTATTCATTGGGTATGGCCTCTCGTTTCCGCTTCTTCCAGCTTTCTGAGTACATTCACACAGAAATTAATGGCCTCAATGTATTTCTTGCACTAGAGTGGAAAAGGAGATCCTGAATGAAGCCAGCAATAGCATTCTGTACATGTGAAAGCCTGCAGAGCCAGGATTTCAAAGATCAAAAGAAGATGTAATAACAAAGTCAAGAGGGACTAAAGAGCATGAGAGTGCTCAGAGAACAAATTCCAAACACAAGACCAAAAAAAAGCGGTAAAATAGGGTAAAAATGCAATACAGATGTAATCTTTTTAAAACAAATTTGCTTGTCTCAGTGACTAACATTACCTGCCTGTCAACAACTGGTGGGTGTTTGCAAATACAGCTAAACTTGTGATTTGCCAGTTTTTGTTTCAAGAAAAAAAAATTTTGCCATATTAATCCTTACCGTGGAGTACACAGAGCTAAGAATTCTTTATGCTTGATCTGAGAATTGGGATATTTCAGAACATATTCCAGGCATGCTTTCAATAGACTCACCCAGGCTCTGCTTTGTACAGTTAGTGCATGTATATTTTATGTACATATAGATATATAGTGGTGAATAATTCAAAGAGCAGGATACATTTACTACAAGGGAGACGTGATGTGCTCATTTGATCTGCTTTGGTAAAATTATTTTCCATCACAAAATTTGAAGCAGTGATGTTCATTTTAAATATTTAATACTGTGCAGAGACATCAGCATGTACTTTCCTTTGAAAAGTACTTAATTATATCAGTTTAAAATGATGACACTAAAGCCAAAATTATTTAAATTAGATTTAATGGCCTAGGAAGTTATTGCAAAAAATTAACATTTTTTTAGCATCCTGTATATGCTATGTACTCTTTGGACTTTTAAGTGCAATCCCACTTAAGAAACTCAGTCCATAAAAATAACATTATGAAGCTCTACTTCCCCGATGATTCAGTGCAGAGTTTGGCTGAGTTCAGAAGTCCGACGATGCGCACAGACACGCACACAGACACAGACGCTGAAACTAACTGTCCTGCAAATTCTATAGAATCACTTGGCTCTTTCTTCTCCTATCATCCCTTTTCCCTTCAGCAAAGTAACAGCAAAATGGAACTCTGTTTTGCTGATGACTCATGAAACAAGAGGTGAAACAGCCGAGTCTCTAACCTGGAATTAAGATTCAGTGTCTTTGATATCAGTATTTGATATATTAAATGTTACCGCTATTCAGCAATCTGATGGGACTTCTAAGGGCAGCTAAAGACAGAGAAAAGAATAATTATATTCCATTAATCTAAGTGCATAACACAGACAATAGAGTTTGAGTAAGTGTTTGCTACTCCATTCACATATATTCTAGTTGTGTGATAATGAGTCTTTCTAGGATGCCTCCTTTCTTTGTGGCTTAAAGAAAAATGAGGAATATTTCCTGCATGGTTACTTGCTCAGTAAAACTTCCAACACTGTGCCACACCTGAGTAAAAGCCTGAAGTTTTAGGTCCTTTATTCTTGTACTAGTTTGATTAAAAGCACTTCTGTCAGATGTAGGTCTCATACAGGTACTTACATGCCATGTTCAACTAACCACTTACTCCTTAGCCTGTGTTTACAAACAGCGGAACATTATCAACAGGCACTGATGTTAAATGGTCTTACCAGTAATCAAGAGAATCTCCTCCCTACGCCCACGTGACTCAGAAGTTACAAGTACTTGCGAGAGGAGTTATCATATCTGTTTGATCAGATTCTCCATCATTGCAGTAAAGAACTGATCCATGTTGCACCTGGTATTTGATGGAATTTGACAAGGAACCTTGATGGTTCATCTGATTCCTGGTGTCTGCAAGTCTTCCACTGGACTTTTTATGTCTTAACCTGTGCTGCCTGAGCACAAACCCTTCATTTCTGCCTACCTATTGCAAAGCCAGCAAAAGTGTGTAATCATAATTTCACAGCAACCATGTTCTGAAGTCATTAGAGGTATCAGCACACACAAAATCTCAGAATATGCTGTAGCTGAATGAAATAGCTACAGGCTCACTACAGTCAGACCCTCAGTCCCTACACTGATTAACGCTTAGAAATAATCCACAAACTCAACAACACTGTTATTAAAGGACATATCACTTTTCCTAAACGTAAGAAGAAGTTGTCCCAAAAGTTACAGTTCCCATAGCTATCTGATTTTAAGACCACAGAGATAAAAACCTTAGTTTTCCACAACCAAAACAATCTTGTGGTTGGGAAGGTTTCTTCATGTACAGGCTAGATCTTTATCCTAAATCATTATTACTGCTAGCCAGGCCTCACTAAACCACAATAGATAATTATTCATCTACTTTGGTGTACAAAGTTTTTGATTATATGGTGGAGCTTATCTTCTAACCAGTTCATTTTTTATAGTCTCATTTTATCTTTCTTCCTCATTCCCCATCTTCTAGAAAACACTGACAGAAGAGGCCACAAATTGAAAGTACTTCCATTGATGCAGTTGACATGTGGCTTGGATGCACGATATTCCTCAGCAAATATAAAAGATCTTCTATTTTCTGTGACTGTAATCCATTTTCCAGCCAAGACTTCCAAAATCATTCTTTACTGAAGAATATTTAGGAAAGAGTACCAAGAAAAGAAGATCTTTATGGGACGCTTCTCCTTTGCCTCTTAATTAAATTCACCAGGCTCCCATCCTTCACTGAGATTAAAGTCCCAAATGAAAATTAAACCTTTATGTGTCGCTTAAAAAAAAAAAAATCAGTATCTTGCTTTGTTCTTCAAAAAGTGCAGACAATACATTTTTGCAAATTGACACTCACTGTCAAACACCATCCTCCTGAGGCAAGATTGAAACAATCCAGGTACGATATGTACCTGAGCTGCAAATGGAGTTTGTGGATCCAGGCACTATATAAATGGAGAAAGTAATCACTAAGCAGTAGAATGTCATATTAAACCTTGGAAATCAGTGCAGTTTATCCCTTCCCCTCCAGAAAAAAAAAGGCGTATTTTCTCTGAAACATTAAAATACCAAGTGTTGTTGGATTTGTTTCTCCCTGAGAGGAGAACTGTGAAATCAACAGAACCAAAGGAGGTGCCCCACGGCATATATAATACAGACATTTCTGGTGGGAGAGGCTGGAAATCATCCAGCAAAGAGCAGACTTATTCCACAAATAAGGAAAGAACAATTAGGTTAAAAACAGCTGGAGAGGATCTCACTAGCTCTTGGCCAAAAAGAACAAAAAAAAAAAAAAAAAGAGGGGGCAAGAAAAGGGTTCAAAACCCAAACCCTAATTTTTCTGCTATAATCTGTCTGAGCTTTAGCTTGTCGTCATAGTTCTGGTGGGCTGAGGAGCTTAAATTTTCAACATTTAACATTAAAGTTTGAAGAAAATCAGGTGCACGAGCAAAAAATGATGGAGCAAAGTTAATTGTCTCTTCTTCAATTGCACTGCCCATCTTAAGACGTTTGTAGATGATGAAGTCGTCTATCGTTGAAACTCTGTGTGTGAATGACAACTAGAGCATAAAGTTACTTGGAACTCTGTTGCCTGTGACTCTGCGACACACTTTTTAAGGTGGCCAGTGCTTATGTGTAAGAAGAGAAAGACTTTTTTAGAATGACCACACAGGACACAGTAAGCTATGCTCTCAGCAAACCTCTGGGAGAATACACATCCATTATTTATGCCTTGTAAAGCTGCACAGAATTTATTTCATAGAAATGTGGTAATTACGTTTGGTAAATCCCGGTCAGGAGGTCAGTCCTGTGCAGGAGTCTGTATCTCCCTATCACAAGGTCTGTCAGCCGCTGGAAAACTGGTCAAAGATCTATGCTCCCTTTCCAAGCCACTAATGAGGCCCCTGTCCTGGCCTTGCATAAAGTTTCTGGAAATATAATTGTGTATGTAGCAATCTCAAGAGCCTCAAATTGTGCAGAAAGATTGGAAAGATTCCAGTCAGTTGGAATAGCAAATGTAGTGGGAGTGAAAGATGCTACATCAGACCCTCACAATGTGACAGGGTTGATTTTCACATTTCATTTTTCATTTATGCAGGTGAAGCAAATGTTACCCTATGGGAACTGTGTAGTTAAATATGGTACATTCAGTAAAAATTTTAAAAGTACCAGATGGAGAAGGTCCAGAAGGTACCAGTCACTCAACAGTATCACAGAATGAGGACATAGCTTGTTGTAAACTGCCCCTCTAACAGTTTTATCCCTAAGGTGACTCAGACAACTCCACAGGAAATGCGAGGATGGCAGCTTTTTTCTAATATGCTTGGTCTTGGCAGGAGAAAGGCTGCCACTTTAAAATTCAAGCAAAATGTAGTGTCTTTTTTTCATTGTAACGGAATGTTAAGAGGAAATAAGGCAGCCAAGCAAGAAAGAAGAATTTAATGCACTCTGAAAGAAACAGCTGATTGAGAACACTGGGGATCAGAAAACCACTCCGTAGCTGAGGCTTCCACCCCTGTAAGAGAAAAATCAGGCACCCCACATGAACACATGAACATCAACTGACAAACAGAGGTATCAGATGAATTTTTTTCCCAACTCCATCACCAAATTTGCATGTCTGTGCACAAGAGAGAAACAGAGTACAGGCCAAAAAAGGAAGTAGGAACAATTGTTTTTGAAAACCTATTTGCCACTGGCAACAAAAAAACAAGTACAGGTATCTTTGCCACAGAGGAACTCACAGCTACAGTATGGTTTTTTTTTCCTAGTGAGAGACAACAAAGAAGGATAATTAAACCTCAGAGGCATCTTTTTGTCTTGTGCAATTTTTCTTTTGAGTAGAAAACAAGCTCTGAGCCTACCCCCAGACATTTAGGTTTGCTATAGCCACAAATGCAAAGACAACAAATGAAGATGCTGCATTGATCTGCTCTTCTGTTTTATGAGAGAAGACACCTTAATATTCAGTGGGGACAAAGCACTGACTCAAAGAAAATGGAAAGAAAAAGCTGCCATGTCTATACTTACTGGAATAAGAGAGAATATTTTCAGGAAAAGCAGAGGTTTATTTTAAATCATCAGCTGAAGCAGCCTATCTTGCCTGTGACCATGTGTGTTTGCATGCCTAACAGCTGCTTGCTAGCTTTCATATGGGGAAAAATTCCTAGGGGTGTTCACACACAGCGATGCAAAGGAGCTAAGCCAGAAGCCAAGTAAGTTAGATGTAAATTATTTTTTAGATGCTGTAAATGCTCGGTTCTGAAATCAGCAGAAGTACAACAGAATTATTTGCTTGTATAGTGTTAATTTCCATGCATTTGGGGTGATCACCACATCTCACAGTTTAAAAGGCCTTCGAAGGAGCTACACTAAAGCAACTTTCACAGTGCTTAAGTCTCCAATCCCAAAGGTTTTCTTCTTGCCTGTACAACCAAAAATCACATAACCAGTTAGGGGGCCACACACACTTCTTTCCTGGAGGGTAGCGACTGCTAAGCTGTAGGTACCCTCACAGTGTTCTGCCTCGGCAGGTATCTTCTACAACTCACATAAAACATCGGCCCCATTTAGGCTGGCGCAGTGTTGTAGTGTTGTGGCCTTTGGAGGTTGGGATTTCAGACTCTGAGTCACTCCAAGGACACGACAGCCTTTCCAGCTAGAGAGTTTCTGTGGGTACTTCAACCGCTTCCCAAATTTTTATCAGAAGGCAACGTGAAAAATCGCTGCTTCCTCTCCTGGTTTCGATGAAAGGAAGTCCAGGGCCAGAGACTGCACAGGCAAGCGGGAGACGGAGGTCACAGACCGCAAAGCCTCGCACGGAACAACCTTACACAGAGAGAACTACAGCTCGTAGTAACTGTGATGTGCCTTGCATGAAGCCCTTGCTTTGAGAACGCCTTTGAACATAAATCCCGTCCTTTAACAGGTGTTGGAACATTTATGAAAACAGAGATAAATAATGTCAGTCTTGAAGTTAAGACAAATGATAGATTTTACAAAGGTCTCTCTCTCTCCGCAGTACAAAAAGAGGTTTTATACAAAATATTTTGGATTTTCAGTGACATCAAGCAAACTAAAAATCACCTTCAGAAAGAGTCATATGGAGTCAGAATTTCAGGGAAGCAAGCTTTATATTATTTGAATGATAAGTCCTGAATTTTGAAGTGCTCTTCATGGATATCTGCAGGGATTTAGTATAGTTACATATAGTTGGAAGAGAATCTGTGGGACAGTATTCTCCATTCGTGAATCTCTTGTAACCTTTAAGCTGCCTTTTTTGCTTTTGCTAAAGCCAAATGAATGCAGTAATTATTTAATCTAACTTCTGTTTCTGTTGCATTTTTTAATATGTTTTTATTTATTTATTTTAATTTATTTATTTTCTCCAGGAAACAGTTTACCAGCTTTTGAAAGTACAGAGATAGCCTGGGGGTTCTTTGAGCTGTGCACAGCCCCAGCATCAAAAGGATATTATCATGGAATAAAGTTGCCTGGTGGCAAATACTATTTACGGACCCTCTGGTCCTATAACGTTGTAATGATAAGAAATGTCACTGTGGCATATTGTGCTGAATAATAAACATTCCTTACCTACCTACTTTAAGAATGCAAAGAGATGAGGCTGCTGGTTATCATTAGAAAGGAAAAAGATATTTTGCCCTTTCTGCTTGGAAACGCATTGAAAATCTTCCTGTTAACTATCTGTGGTGGAGCGAAGAGTGAAAAGTTGTGAAAATATCTACATTATGCACATGAAATATAGTCTGCCTAATTTAATTAAATAAATTCTAAATATAACCCACTTCAATTCCAGAAACTAATTAAAAATGCAATTGGTTAACATTATCGTGTGACATATTAAATAAACTGTTCACGTAAAAATCCATAAAGCCCTGTAGGGAACTTGGTATGTTTACTGCGATCCTTCCACGAAGTTAGTGATGAGTACCACGACGGTGTCCAGCATGCAAATAAATACAAACACTGGAAAAATTTTGGCACTTTCAGGATGGTATCATCTATATAAAAAGTTACAACAGTATAATAGGTGGATTCAGCCCCTGAGTTACCTTGATAAACCAAGGTCGCAGCAGTCACATCACACCGGAAAGATGTGCGGCTCTAACAGACATCTCGTGCTACGGGCTCATAAACCCTTTAGGATTTCACTAGTTCCTATTTTTTTTAATTGTATTTTTCTCATTTGCCTTTTTACATCTGTCCAAAGACAGCACCACAGAGCAAGAATTCTGTATTAACATTACTCATACAAAGTTGTTTTTTTTTGCAAACCTGATATGGAAGCAACGGAACACAAACAAATGAGAATTCAGTAGGGTGTATACATACAACCACTCGGGCGTAAAAAAAGATACGTTCATCGCTCTTTGTTGTATGGTGGTTTCTCCTGCTCAGAGATTATACAAGCATTTGTACAAGCAGGGCTCCTACAGTCAATGCAATCTGCTGCTTCTGTTTGTTGTCATGTGCGCCACTTGGAAATGAACATTACTCCAATTTAATTTGACAAATGTATGTGGAAGTGAGCTCAGGAGGAGAAGGCACATGAATATATGAATCCATTCAAAAATATGAATGAAAATTTGTGGGAAATTTATAAGCATTATTGGCTCAGGACTGTTGACCACAGAAGTCATTCCTGGATATCTCTAATCACTGCTTTGTGAACAGAATTGTTATTCTTACTAAAACAATACTCTACTTGATATCATGTCCAAATTTACACCTCTTTTGTATTTATTTAGGTAATAAATATGAGACAATTCTTAGAACAATTGTGATTTGGGGGACAGAGGAAAGACGATTTTTCTGAAGAAAGAAAAGGGCCAAATTCTGAGCTCTAGTGCTGCTTGATGTCAGGCATCTTAGCAAAATAGAGAGAATATTGTCTCAAATGCTCAGCTGAAAGTACTTCTAAATTAAGTGGTACGAAGCCCTTCAGCTGGCTGTTATTCTGAATGTCTTCCTGGATATATTGGGATGCTGGGAATAACATGTCAGAAGCATTAGAGTAAAGGGAATATGACTTCAGGAATCATATTGAGAAAATCATCATAACTGTGTGTCATGGTTTATCCCCTGCCTAATAAACCAAATATAATTATTTAAATAAAACACAATAACAAAAAGAGAGAGAAATAAATCCCGAGGAAAGACAAGGGATGCACAATGAAACGGGTCACCACTAGCTGGCTGAGGCCTGAGCGGCGATCGGCCCCTCCCAGCCAACTCCTCCCAGTTCAGACACTGGGCAGGATGTCCTATGGTGTGGAACATCCCTTTGGCCAGTTTGGATCAGCTCTCCTGGCCATGCTTTCTCCCTTGTTCAGAGCACTAGAAACAGAAAAATCCCTGACTTCAGATAAGCAACAACTAAACCATCAGTGTGTTGTCAACACTGTTCTCATGCTAAATCCAAAACACAGCTCTGTATCAGATACTAGGAAGAAAATTAACTCTATCCCAGGCGGAAGCAGAACACGGTTGGAGGAAGCAGGAAGAAGGCTCTCTCAGAGGAAGGATGGAGGGTTCACTATTTGGGTACCCAGCACAGATGTAAAAGAACATTCAAATTGTCTTAAAGGTATGGGGAATAGAAAAAAGAAACTAAGAATAGAAACCAAAGTATAGAAAACTAAGAACCTTGCACAGACTAGAACAACCAAGAGACAAGTATTCCCACAGAAAAAGATCACTGATTAGCAAGTTATGCTGTCTGAAAGCGAATGTTGGGTATTTGATGCCTGAATGGGCATGAGCAGATGATCTCCAGAGATCCCTTCCAACCTAAACAATTCTGTGATACTCTGACTTTAATCCTTCTCTGTGGACATACATTTTGCTTCAGAGATTCAGTAGGACACACCACCATATCCCAGAGAATAAGTTATATTATGATCATTTAATCACATGGAGAATTAACCACTGACATATATCTCTATCTAACTGCTCACACATGAAAGAGGACTATAAGTAGCCACCAACGAATTAAAATGGGGACTCAGGTGAATTGTAAGCAATACTGAAATTTATTATAAAAGTTAAAGTCACAGTAGCTCATTTTATTCTCCCTCATTTCCAGGCATAAATATGTGCACGAAGCATGGGAAGTTGCCAATCTGGGGTTATTGTCTATCTCTACATGTACTCAAACTGCATTTGAGATGGTCTTTGTCAAAGCCCTGAGTGCACCAACATGGTCTAATTACTCTGACCAGCCCTTATCCACCTTCTTCGCTCTGCCTGTGAAACTCACCCATCACAGCCCTTGGGGTCTGCCCTGTCAGTGCACCTTGAACCAGGCTTCTGGAAAAGCCGCTAAGCTATGAGAAAAAAGAACAAGAAATGCCCCACCCTGAGCCTCCATTTGTGCACCCTTTGTCTCCACAGCAGTGTCTGAGCTCATGCCCTGGCCCCCGGTCCTTGCCTGAACCCCACGGTAGGGATGCGATGCCTGGCCATGCCCGGGCCAGTCTTGGCCTTGCTTTTTTGACCTGACTGCCTTAGCTTGATCAGGGACCCCACGGGAAGGTTCCCTTGTCAGGAGGGTGCCCGGGCTGCCTTGCTGTCAGCTCCCCACAACAGGCTGCTCCCTTGGTAGTTTCGTGTTGAGTGCAGCAAACGCAAAAGAGGTGGAGGCTCTAGACACCTGCCTGTTAAAAAGGTGCATTTCCGTAAACAGTTAAGATTCATTACAGTTAATGTCAATGTTGTCCAAAGCCAACTGCCACAATTTCAAAATTTATGCTCAACAATTTCAAAAGGATGGAGATTGCTTTCCCCACTCCTGTTTAAGACTCTAACCTCTATTCTTCCTAGCTAAACAGATGGTGGCTTGTGTTTTCACAAGTTCTACTTAAGGGCAAAATTACCTCCTGTTCCTGGAAAGTAAGTACAAAACTTTCGTGTCCATAGAATCACCAAGGAATCATATAAGTGGAACGTATGTTATCATCACAGCCATTAAGGAATTATGTAGAAGGTTCACAGATTCATCTACTTTTTCAGGAAACTCAAAGTCATTCCGTCTTAATTTGATCGACTATTTTAATTATGTATTACTCTGAGAGGTTTTATTGGCTTTGATGTATTTTAACTGCATGGTTGTGAGGTAATTAGAAGGTTTTGCTGAACAGCACCATAAAAATTAAATGCATTCTTATTAAACTGCTACCTCTAGTGTTATCTGCTGAAAGCTTAACAGGATATTTTCATGAATCTCCCTGTAGGTTTCCAGTTGACAATGAATCACAGTGCCATTTCCCAAGTTAACAGACACTTGCAAGCTTCCACTGTTTGTCAGTTGATATTACTGTAGTTAGCACATTCATCTGAATAAAACTACAGCTTTAGAAAATAACAACACTTTGTTGTATTAAATTTTTCATGCTGTATATTAAGAACACCACTCATGGTGTTTCTCTCTCACTAATCAGTTCTTGAGTTTAATTATTGTAAGATTGAGGAGTTTTCCCATAAAATAAGTCACAAATAGGATATAGGTATTCCATAGGCAGAATCAGGAACTGAGCTCAATGATCAATATCCCAATATGCTTTAAAAGTACTAAAGAAAAAAACCCCACCCTTATAAGCATATGTTTTTTTCTCGCACTTCTCTAAGTAAAAGCTTAATGCATGAAACCTATTTCAGTGCTTAGAAATGCTTCCCAAGTATGAGGAACTTTCAATTTTATCTTCTGGGATAAAAAAGTGGGGCTGTAGTTAAGAACTGAATATTTTTTCCTTTGAGATAGACTATCTTCTAGGAATAAAATCTTCACATAATTTCTCCATTGGTGCTCCTTCCTATTATAAGTCACGGTTTGCTTTCTCTCAAGGAAATAGCCATGAGATCGATCCACCACACATCCTGCAGTTCCTTACAGGTAGATCCTGTCAATATGTGTGCAAGACTCTTGCCTTTCTATGCTATTTCCATGACTGCTAATATTTGCCACCTTTGAAGCCTCTGGTCTGTTCTCTAACCTTTTTCACACTGATCCTTCTTACACTGAAAAAGACAGCAAGAGCTGGGCAAGGTGCAGAACATTTGGTGGCCCATTTTGTTTCAAACCAGCTTATAAAAGAAAAGTCCCGTAACATCTTGCCCACCTATCATTATAATACAGATAACATAGCACTACTACAGCTTCTTGGCACCTGTGGGCTAAATAAACTGTATTCATGCTACTCATAAGTAGTTACACACTTGCTGAAGAGCAATGTATATTTTGTGGGTTTAATTAACCCACAATTAAGATAGCAAATGCAAACACACAGACTTTTGTGGTACTAGGAAAAGATAAATTAAGAAAATCCTTAATGACATTGTCTCTTCTGTTTCTAGACAGAGTTTTAACCATATTGGTTCCACAGAGAAAGCAAATCCTTATACGCATACACATGCTGCTCTCCTACAGTCATCTGCTGAGAAAGAGTCAGATTTGTCCTCTGAAGCACTCTTGGAGTGAAGGTGAAAGGCATTTGGACCTGATGTGCCTCCTAAAATACACCCTGTGGGTAAAAGAATCTCAAGTAGCATGATGTAACCCTCATAGCAAGGGAAGCAGGTGTACCAGGAAAGAAGTTGATCCAGGCTTTCTGAGTGTAACCCTACCTAGCCAACTAGTCCCTCAAGCCTGGCAAATCATAGCATAGCCAGGAACATCTATTGGTGGCCACGAGGTAACCAGAAAATGATTTAGTGATTCCTCCTAACCTGTTGTCCTCTCCCCACTGGTGTACGGATCCTGTTACCATGTCTCTTCTGGAAGAGTGAGTGTCTAGATATTAGCTTATGAAGTGCACTCTGATTGATTCTACCTACTGCAGGGAAATGAAATTGCTTTATTAAGGGGATTTATGGATCT
Source organism: Apaloderma vittatum (assembly GCF_000703405.1). Classification (NCBI taxonomy): domain Eukaryota; kingdom Metazoa; phylum Chordata; class Aves; order Trogoniformes; family Trogonidae; genus Apaloderma; species Apaloderma vittatum. The sequence continues at coordinate 31,275 of NW_009723325.1, read as the reverse complement.
GGCCAAGTTTAGCTGCTTTGCTGCATATATCTGACACAGAGAAGATCACCTCATCCTCCCCTTCTTTCCTTTGCTTCAATGCAAGACGGATGGAAATGATACTGAAAAGGATGTGATAATCCCTCAGATCAAAGGAAGAAGATTCCTGGGGACTATTGAAAAGTGTAATTTGTACCTACAAAGATTTACTCTGCTACTTGTTCCTTGTACTAGTGCTAGAGGCCATTTAATGAGATTTAGTTTTTATATTAAGAAATCCTGTCGTGCAGCAAATCATCAGTTATGCTCACTAGAATATACAGATACTTTCATACCTTTTACAGAAGCTGTATGGCCTCTGAATCCTCTGTACATTTTGTTTTGAACGCTTCTGATACCCATTAAGCAAGCATTATGCTTGCTGCATTATCCTTGTCGCGTTTCTTACAGGATCAAAACACTGAAAATTATCTACGTGAAGGATCCATTGTTGTCAGACTAAATCTGAACCTGAACTCATCAAATATGTAGTGCGATGGGCTCACTCATAGGGTTGTATAAGCAGTATTTAGCTCAGCTCTAGAATATCAGATTCAAAAGTTTTAAATAAAAGCAGGATTATCATAAACATTGTTTCAGAAATAAAGAAACCGAAACAAAGAGAGGTATGATCACCTATCCAGGTGGTGAAAGTAGAACTCAGTGTTCTGTCATAACGAGCTAACTATCTTTACTAGATTCATAGTTCTGTAGATACTGTGCCACTGCTTACATGATCTCAGATGTGAAGACTAACACTGGTAGTTTTTGAACACAGACTTCATTAAGGAGGGCCTCATATAGTAACTTGTACTTGCATACTATCATTTAAAGTGCTTGGAGGCAAAATCTCTGGTACATGTGAAAAAGTCCTGATTAAATTAAGAAACTTGATGCAGAAAAAGTGTTGATGACCTGAGAGAAATTTATTGCAAACCAGATATCCCTAGACATTAACTCAATAGGATTTCTTGACCTTCCATATTTCTGTAGGAATTTATGGAACGTCCCTGGTACATAAACTATGTCAGTCAAAGTTTGGTTCTATTTACTCCAGTAACACTTGGGGATTTCTGTGAGTAAACTTTTAACCTTAAAAAACCAAAGGGGCAATTTTTTACTCTATAGATTACCACAGAAGATTTTCAGTGTGATAATCCGTGGCACCAGGAGCTACACTTCAGAGTGAGATGAAAGCAATTATCAAAAACTATTTTGATTTTTACTGCTGAAATAATGACTACATAGACCTTGCTCTCAATTTTTACCAAGGAGCTGTGCTCTTTTCAGATGGATTTGAGGCAGGCAGCCTAAAGTTTCAGAGAACATGTTGAAAAAATTGCATTCAAATTCATGAAGTGAGGATGGCATCAGCTAAAGAGAAAGAGTGACATGATTTCTAACCGGAGTTAAGCCTGTCCTGAAAATAAGTCAGAGAGTGGGGGACAGAAGTAAACATACACCCTTTTTTGTGATCTTTAACAGCCTAATGGCATATTTGCCTGCTCTACTGTTTATATTTAACTCAGCAGTTTGTATATCATCTTGGAGTCCCCTTTTTATTATATATATACAGGAAAAAATGTACTCTCTAGTTTTCAGCAACCAGATGCCACAAAAAAATGTATCCTTGACAAGTCTTATAATATCTGATATCACCTGCAGCAGTACAGTGGCCTCATGCACGCGTAAAATTCTGGTGGAGAACACCACTTCTTGTCAGGTGCTATTTCAAACCTCCTGTTCAGGACTACGTAATTCAAAAATGCTCTTTAGCATTTTTATGCTCTAAAGAATATTAAGGGAAGTTATTTATATTTACAACAGGAAGCTTTTTTGATTACTATTATTATTATTGTCTGCAGTCTCTAGCTGCAGTTGAAGAATGGCATAAAATCTTTGCATCATGCCATTTAGAGTCCCCATATAATCTTTTAAAACATATTCACCCAGCAAGGGTGGGCAGCAACGAGAAGCAAAGGCCAGGAAGACAGATCTTTGAAAAGTTACTGGGATGGAAGAGTAGAGTTACAGAACTGGACTCCGTGGAATTAAGGCATCTGTTCATGTCTTACGTTCATACTTTGTTTAATGTTATTTAATAAATCGGAAAAAAAAAAAAAGAAAATTCAGTCTTTTGTCTTACTGGCAAAATCAGCTGTACGTTTTTCTTAATTGGGTACTGGTCTCAAAATGACTTTCAAAGAAGATATTCTCAAAAATTGTGTCTTAATTCTTACCTCTTGCTATCATAAACATTACGTGACATAGCTATAGACTTGTGCTGCATTTGGTAGTAAAACTCATTATACATTTATCAGATCTCATACTTATTTTACTGCTATCTGGCGTTTTTTTCCTGCTTCCATGGTAATTTCATTTTAGAAGGCCTGTTTTCTTCTGTTTGTTACTTTCCTGCGTATTCTGAAAAAGAACTTTGATCAAGCCCAGACCCCAAGACACAGAACTTCAAGGACATTCAAATCCACAGCTCGACTTTGAGACTTACCTCTCTTCCTCTGCTCCCCAGTTAACCCCTTTCTTGGCAAGGCCTGGCTAGTTGTAAAGGGCAGCACACTCTGTGAGGCTCCTAAACTTAGGAGCTCCTAAACAAACCAGCACTGCATAGAGACAAAGGGGTCTATGGAGACACAAGAGACCTCCAGGAGCAGAGACTTTCCTTGTGGAAATTACTTGAAATGGAATGGAATGGGATGGAATGAATGGAAACATGGTTAAAATGGTGGAGCCTGTTCAGAATTCATGGGATAGGCTTAAAAATTAGAACTAAAACTTTTTTTGATGTCCTGTCACTTGGTATCAAGTGTTTAGAAATCAGCCATGCCATGCCATCCTCCCACGCCACTCAAACTATTGTTTAAGATCAAGAGAGTAATTTTTTTTTTCTTTTAGCAAATACTGTTTTCTTTTTAAATTCTCATACATTCAGTTGACTAAACTTCCAGGAGCCCAAACATTAATATCATAATAAACAAGAAACATCATAATTAAATGATAAGAGTGAGAGTATAGGAGCTACTGCGACTCAGAAATCTCTGTTCTTATTTGGATTAGAAGATTATGGAGCTGAGAGGAAATTCTTGATTTTAATCAATTTTTTATTTTCCCTAGTGACAGAAGCTCACTGGAAAAATAGTCCTGTCACTGATAGTTTTCCAGATGGGAAATATAACAGTTCACATTTACTTTTCATTCTTCACACAAAGGAATGGTACATAAAGGCAATATGCAGTAAATGACATACTCAAAAATATTTTTCAACACTAACAGTATTAGTGTATAGTATTTGTTCTTTTTTTTGTGTTTGGTTTCGGCTTTTTTGTGTGTTTTTTTTTTTGCTAACCAGAAGGCCTTCTCTACTATGATGGTTAGGGAACTGTGGCCTCAGATGAAAATTTTTGTACCAACTCAAAAGGGATGGGAGCCTTGGCTTCCTGCTGTATATGCCAGTGCCTTAGCTAGTAGGTGACATACATATCTACCTCTTTTTGACAATATAAAACTAAGACTTTGCCTCTGAATAGACATGTTAGCATAATCCTGCTTTTTGCAAACATGCTCAAAAGCTTTCCTTTCAGTTCTGCTGTGGAACAAAGAAAATAAGAATTGAAGACATTGACAGAAAATGGAATCATCAGCTTTGCTGAGCAGATGCTTATTTCATCTCCTTGTGCCCTTCGTTAGTAGTTCTCTGTAGGAGTAGATAATGAGCCACTATTCATATGCCACTTTGGAAAGTGTATAAATGTAATCTTTTATGGGAACAAAAAGAGTTTCTGAGTCCAGTTTAAAAGAACACGCTATTGTAATGAAAAAAGACTTCAGTAGTGGGGACATAATGACTAAGTCTGGAGCAAATTTATCATTATGAAAAAATGCACCCACTTTTCCCAATAATTCTCTTTCATTAAGGCAATCTTTGGCATAATGCTGTTTTACCTTGGCAAATCTACCCAGGTTTTCCACCTTCACAAATCTTGTTCTCCCGAGACAGCTCTGTAATGAGCAAAGTGTTTTTATTATTGCTTTTGTTAATCATCCGTCCTGCATCCTGCAAAGTGCTTCTTACTCTAAACTGTGCCGGAATTATTGGGGAATTAATCAATACTTGTTACCAATCATGATCACAGGTGTTAATAACAGTTGTAATTACCAATTGATTAATTAGTGCAGCCCTGTTCAAAAGTCAGGAGTCATTAAATTTCCAGTACACGCAACTTTACATTCAGACCAATATCCACAAAGCTCTACAATTACATTTCATCCTAACATAATTTATTACACATTGCTTTTTATTAATAACTTTTATTTATTATAGCATTTTCCAGTAACCCAAACTGGATTCTTAGTCTATATATAGTTTTTCTCATTGTATACCTACACTAAATATAATCATTCATTAAAATTCCTAATAATAAATGATGATAAGGTCAATGAAAACCCAACCTGTACATGTTTAGGGACCTTGCTTTGAATTATCCTTTCAGGATGATAAATGCGTTAGCTACAGAAGAACATTTGGGTGTAGTCCAAAGGCTGATACACTGAAGTTACTTACTTTCTTCAGCTACTGAATGCAATTTATATCAGCAAAACAGCATCTGATGCTATTAACTTAGGTACTGGCTTATTTTTATCAGACAGTGCATACCACTGAACTGCTAACTGACTGATTCTTTTTCTCTACAGTTCCAAGTAGAAGAATCTGAAACCACTGTTTGACGTTTTAAGAGAGCAAAACATCCTTGCAGCCTGGATTTCCTTTACACAGACTCCAGGGGATTCATGTGGGACCTCCTATGCCCCTACATAACCACACAGCCTCTCTATAAACTAGCATTTGATTTTCCTGGCATCTCCTGAATTAGACTCTGTTTCTTCAGTCTCCCACTGACTTAGTGTTTGATTTTGATGAAGACCTTTAATATCTAATATTCCAAGTTCTTACTCAGGTGGCTAGTCCTTAAATTCTGCGTAGCTTCTCAAATTAGAAATCATTTAACATCAGCAAAACAAGAATCATCTGCACTTGAGTGCCTTAGAATAATTCATGAAAACTTTAAATCCGGTAACCGGCTGCTGCAGCCCATGTGGAGCTCCTGAAATGGGATGGTCAGAAGGCCTCTGTGATTCTCCTACCTTGAAAGAAAGAGCTAGAAGATGCCTCAGCCAAGACTGACCCCCATTCCCCTTGGAGCTGCTTTAGCTCAGGTGCTCACCTTAGTGGTTACTCCGCTCTTGTGTTTTCGTTTTCATTGGTTTTAAACACACATTATTTTTCACTTGAGACAGTACAAACCCCAGGTGGGTATAAGAATACTAAATACAATCTCACTACTTCAGCTCTCTCATAGCTCGAGTTTACCTTTGGATTTTGGAATCCAGCTTTATTTTGCAGGAGGTGCTCGCCCCATTGCTTTGCTGCCAAGGACACCTCTCTATGCTACAGCTTTTGCTTCTCCTATTTCCTCTACCCAACCTCCTGGCTCCCTCGTAACCACCACGTCCTTTCTGTCATCAGATGCAATCCCTGCACTTCTACCTGATTACCAACTCCTGATAACATTCGGACGTGGGAAGATGATAGACTTTTGGTCATAATAATCTCTTTCTGAAGGAATGAAGTATTTGAATGTACCATCACCAGTTGCACAGCTCATATTTTATTACCTCCAAGGAAAGTACAAGGATATTTCATACCTGTTCCCATGACATTTCAGTGTCAGAAGAGAATATTGGTGAAAACTAGTCAAATGTTTAGAACAGTGTGCAGCATCACCAAATTCTGGCCAGAGATCAACTGCAGATAAGACTCAGCACACACACACACCTGCCTGTCCTATTCCCTAATTGGCAACTGCAAAATATTCTCACAGCATACATTGCTGCAACAAATTTCAACATCTACTAAACAGAGGCAGAAAAAAAATCATTTTTTATTTCATCTACTATATATTTTCCATATGCTAAACACTATTTCACCATCTAATGAACCCCAATATGAAATAACGTTACTTTGTACATAATACTAGTACTTAAGAATTTCAGCTAGAGCAAAATATGTATTTTAGGTTGATTTAAATATATTTGACTGTAGCTGGACTTTGGCTTTCCATATGCATCTGCTAACACAACTAACTACTAACTAAGATATTGCATCACTATTTCAGGGAATTTTTTTGCTCTTCCAGATGTAGCTACACTATCACACAGCATGTTTTTCTCCAACCTTTCAAGAGGATAAAGCACAGCAGTGAAAATAGGAAGTATTGAAAATGTGACGGTTAGATCCCTTGAATTTCTTGATAGCGCTACTCATTACATCCATATTAAAAGCAAATAGCCTTAGCATGGATAATGGTGCCTCACAAAGAATACCCAAGGAATTAGGGGCTATTAACCAAGGGCTGAAGAGCTCTGCTATATCTCAGTGAGTTCTAAAGTTTCTCGCCGGATCTCTGGTGCTGCCACTGACGTCTGTCCCTAAGTGCTGTCATTACAGCTCGCAACTTGCTAAGCCATGCAAATTTCAGTGCTCCTGGGAGCAGAATAATAAAGGTTATGTATTGTTAAATGTGTTGCTGATTCAACTCCCATTTCCCTCAGTACAATTTTATGGTGGATGTCCATTCAGCCTCATAGGGAAAAACAAAAGAGAAAGTTTTCAAGCAATACCCATCTACAGGATGAGGTGTCATGGTCTCTTGGCAAGTGACTACTTCAATGGCAGAGCAGTTTGATTTGCTGCAGGTATAAAACAGCTATTTCTGACCCTAGAGCACAGCAGAGTTAATTACAGTAGTAAGCAGTTTGGAGCAACTAATTTATATTGTGATGCTTCAGCTGGTGTAAGAAAGAAGAGATTTGTCAAAATATACTAAGACAGCTGCCTCAAACCCTACTTTATTTTCTAACTCAGCAGTAAAATCTTCTTGCTTTGTTACAAGAGAGACAAAATGTATGGTGTAAGAAAGAAGAGATTTGTCAAAATATACTAAGACAGCTGCCTCAAACCCTACTTTATTTTCTAACTCAGCAGTAAAAATCTTCTTGCTTTGTTATGAGAGAGACAAAATGTAATACAGGGAAGGTGTGTCTTACTTAATCTATATATACTCATCCTTAAGGCCATTTTTCAGTTCCAAAGTGTGTTAGCTGACAGGCCAAACACACTGTGCAGAGCTCCTCAGAAAAAAAAAAAAAAAATGTTATTAGTTTGTTTTCTCAAAATCTGCAAGTTACAGAATGATGGTCTCGCTCCTCAGAAAAAAAAAAAAAAAGAAAAAAAAATATTATTAGTTTGTTTTCTCAAAACCTGCAAGTTACAGAATGATGGTCTTTTGGCAAGGCTGGAGAAGACTTTAAAGGCTAGCTGTGGATTAAACGAAGCACCCTGTCTTTTACCTGCTGCTTACTTTATCCCTTGCCATCAGTAGCTAGAGGTACTAGTGACTTAAGACAGCCTTTTTCATCATTATCAGGCTGGCAACCCCCTTGAATTGTTGAATAAGAAAGAAATATTGACAAGAACACACAATTCATGTGTGTATGCTTTACAATGGATTATCAGAGAACATTTAATCCTGAAGGGCAGAACAGAACAAAAGATACTTGACTCTAGCAGAATTTTCAGCAACTCACTTTCCTGTTTCCATTTCACAGTCCCCATAGCAGGTGCTACCCACAAATTAAGAAAATTAACCTGAGCTGTGCTAAGACATCATCAGGCTGAGTCTGTTTATGGTGTTTAACAGGGCTTTACTTGTCTGGAAGTTTCCATTCTGCGTCTTCAGCTAACTTCTTGTTTTGTGTTACATTTCATTGACTACTGTGTACCTAACTCAAATATCTAAATATTTAAAATGCTCAGTGTGACATTAACTTTGGGTTTGTATGGATCATTACCTATTGTCTATTTCTTTATTTGGTACTCATGTGACAGATGAGGAAAGAAAGAGTATTCCGGACAGTGAAATGAGTATTTGTTTCTAGCAGATCATACCCGTAAGACTAGAGAGCTGAAAATGTAACACGGGAAACATGAGTCAGTTCATACCTACTTTGCTACTATTTCAGTTCTCTTTTTGTCCTCAATATGCTGACTGTCCCTCTTCCCTCCCTGTCGTGCCACAGTTGAGAGGAACTGCTCTGGAGCTCACCTGCTCCCCACAGTACGACGCTGTATACAATATTCCTTCTAAGAGGCAGAGAGACACATACTGCACATCAAGAGATCTCAAGGCAATGTTTGCCAGTGAATAAAACCTCATAAACTTCAGTTTATGAACCAAACCTCTCTATTGGTCTTGGCTGATAGCTGCCTAGTGAAGTAAGAGTTATGGGAGGGAAAAACAACCTTTCTCATTTTCCTGTTTAATAGCTATTTTGTTTCAGAGCATATCAATAAAAAGCAAAGCTATTTTACTACTGCAGTGTACCAGAGTATGGCACTTTGTGCTTTGCTAATCTGTTTGATTCAGCTCTGATAGAGCTCACCAGCTCTATTTTATAAACAAGTGGGGCATACTACATATTCCATATAAGAGAATAGAAGATCCAGATTCCAAATTCTTGACTACAGTTAGCAGAACAAAAATGCCATCACTAACAGACAAAAATTAGGGCATAGACTTTGCCTCCATTTGAGGACACCTAGCAATGTATGTCCAGATTTAACATAGGTCGGAGCATTTTCCTTGCAGATAGTTTCCAAATAATTAATAGGATCTGTGAAAATGAGGTAAAAGGTCACGTCTTTAGCAGCTGAGCTGTCAAAGTCACTAATTTGATAAACAATGGCACTGATGACTTCCCAAGGCCATATTCAACCCATTAGGTATTTTTATGCATATTAAAACTTTAATTAAATTTTCATTTACTATACTTTTAGTATTATCCGTTACTACAAACAGGAGGATGTAAACAGAATGAAAAAGAAATGTTTTAGAACTAAAGTTTCATAAACTGATATCAGAGGAGACGTCTCATGTCAGATTTTTAAATCACAGAGGCTGAGGAAGAGTTGTATGGAAGTATCCACAGTTTTAGAACATGCAGTTTGGCTGCCCCAAGGTGAGAAGAGGAAGTTTTTATTAAGTCTGTTGCAGCATCAGAGAATAAATGTTACTGTCCTATAACAGTAAAAAGACATATAGTTGTTAGAATTGGAATGACTGCTGGAATACATAGGTAATGTAATTAAGCTCTGAGAATGGCTGCAATATCTGTTCTGACAGAGCTCTGGGTCTGTGAGGATGTGCTTGGTGTTCACACTAGTGTCATTTATCTCACAGGAATAAAAACTGTACTGCTCAGTTCCTGGAAGATGATTTCCAGGGATCTTCAGAAGTAGAATAATCAGACAAATGCTACCAGTGTACCATAAGCATAACTTCTTAAATAGACCAAACCACTCCCAGAAACCCCTACAAGGATGAAATTATGATCAGGTAAGCAATCCGAGCCATAATTCTGTTATCATTTTCCATTAGTAGGGTCTGCAGGGAAGTTGAGACTGCCTCAGGAACCCTCCTGACACAGACTCCCAAAGGCACGGCAAGAGGGCTCGGTGGATGCAATTTTCTCAAGCTAATGCTGAACTGTTTCCAAGACATAAGTAAGAAAAACCGCATTATATGTGCCTTGGTATGCTGCCATACTATCCTCCAGAAGGATTTCCCATCACACGGCTCTGTACAGCAGCTTTCTGACAGGAGGCACTTGAGCAGAGAGAGCAGAAACTCTCTTTCAACTTAGAGAAAGCAAAAAAGATTATCGTGGAATGTTTATAACCATCTCACCAATACACTCCAAGAGTCTGTGTAATTTGTGTATAAAAAACCATGCTCTTTACTTTCCTTCATGGCACGCGAAAGAAAAAAAAGGTTGGAATTATTTGTGTAAGGTGCACTTGCTTCTCGGTCTGTGTAATTTGTGTATAAAAAACCATGCTTTTTACTTTCCTTCATGGCACACGAAAGAAAAAAAGGTTTTAATTATTTGTATAAGGTGCACTTGCTTCTCAGCAGCTTCTGCTCTCTTCTCTGCACGCATGCTGTCACGCCAAAGCGTGGCCAACTATCAGTGCTTTTGGGAGAGAGGAGCGGACTTCTCCAACTTACTGAAATGGAATTGTTTCTCTAAAAAAATTGGCAAGTACAGCCCGCCTAGGAGAGATCAAGCTGGCACCTAAAGGCTTGTGATAGCTTTCAAGGGACGCAGCATTAATAAATTAGATTGAAGAAGACAATGATGTATGTGCTTTTACAGATTACAGAGCTGTTGAGACCTTACACTCCTTAGAATTTTTCCAGGATATACTGTGAAACTCCCTGCGGAAGAAATAAGTACTCCGTTTGCAACAGAGGTTCTACTTGCTGCAATAAAAAAGAAGGCAAACTGGAATTTAGGAAGGGAGCATGTTCCTGAAAAAGTTTTTTTTTAACACCTTGAAGCACTGGAAAGCTAGTTTCTGCAACAGATATGATCAACATTTATTAGTATTAATTTTAATCTGAACTTTATCAAGCAATAACAAACTTCTGTGAAGACTCAATATCTCCCAGTGAAAACAAAGTATTGGCAATATACCTCTGTATCAATGCAGAAAATGAATTATCACTCCAATCCACTATTTATTTCCCACTAATTGGGAAAAGATCTTCCTATGCCTCTGTGCAGCTGTACTGACAGGAGGAATATGACTTCATTATACTAATTGACATGGTTTTGATCCAGGTAAAAACTTCCACTGCTTCTTGCCTTGGTTCTCCCTTCTGTAAGTACTGGCCACTGGAACGGAGGAAGTCCGAGCAGGTGAATATATTACACCTGATAAAATAAACTGGAGTAAGGGATGAAACGGGAATCTCTCATACTTCACTCTCTTCCTGCAGTACAGTTGCCTCACACACAGTGGAGGAAATGGGCAACTGCAACCTCCTGCACCTGTATTTTCCAGGATTAGCTGATGTTACAAAGTAATTTGTGACCTTTGTGGTTCATAGCTTCTCTTATGAAAGGTCCATGAAATTTCCCGGGTAATGGTGAGTACCACTATCTCCACAGGCCAGTACTGTGCCGTTCCTGACAGCGCCTGTGCTGGCCAGGTTAGCTGCATTTTGCTGTTCTTTGGGTACTCTGCGGAAATGTCTAAGGATGACAGTCTACTAATGTTCCAGTGAACAACAACACCTGCAAGACAGAAGTGATCTGATTTCAACCATGGAGCTTCAACGACCCTTTTCTCAGGACAAATGGAAATAGAGACAGTAACAGAATTCCTCCGCAGGCTGCCCAGTAAAGCGCTATAATCACTTGAGCAGTTTGCTTATCATTTGAACATGCTTTCTGAGCTTTGTTGTTCAGTGCTGCCCAAGTTGTTCTCTGACAAATTGCCATTCAGTACAAAGAAAACAGCAATATCTGATAACAAGCAGCAAGGTATTAATGCTTCTTTTGTTATTCACTGTCACACCATTGATCACAAAGAACATTCCTTAGACATTGTTCCTGTTCAGTAACTAATATTTAGGCCTAGGCGAGAAAGCTTGGTGATGTTTACTTTTGATAACACAATGTGGATTTTTCAAGGTACCCCCCAAAATGCATCTCAAACATAAGTCTGTTGATTGAAGAAGAGAGGAAGAGATTATAGTCCAGAAAATCTTAGAACAAGTGCTAATCCAGTGTTCAAAAGTAGCCTCTCCTTCTTGTTTGTCCCTCATAAAAACCCTCGAGCCAAATGAAGTGCTCAACACTCAGATACTAAATGTTTTTCTCTACTAATGCCATCCTGACCCCTCAGTTTGCTCACCTGTCGTAGACACGAGTTGCCAGCCGTATTGTGGTCAGGGCGACTGAGGAGCTCTCTACCTGAATGACAGGGGGTTTGCTGTCTCATGGCATTGGTCAATGCCATCTAACTTACCCGAAAATAAATTTCAGGCCAATAAGGCTAAGCAAGCCCCCTAGGGCATATTCTGTGTCTTTACAAAATTCTTTGTACCTGAATGTGCATGTACTTAGCTGTTAGATGCTCTGCGGCTTAAAGAAGATGAAGGTATACGGCACCTTGCAATTCCCTGTTAGTCAATGAAAAGGACAGAACTGAATGATAAAGTGACAGCAGCCATTGCTCGAATTATTTATAAGTCATTCATTCATCTTTATGTACAGGGCTGTCAGATTTTCTTCCTCTCACACCAAAGGAGAGAAAAACCAAGACTCGTGGTTGCTCTTCCAAAGAACTGTGCAAAGGTTAACTAAAACAGATGGAAAATAATGATAAAGTCACACAAAATTAAGATTTAACGCAGATTTAAATAAAGCTTGTGCTTAAGAAGTTATAAGAAGATTAGAAAGAAATGTGCACTAAGGCCCTCCATATGTAATCATTTACTCTCCTACAATGTGAGCATAAATGTATACGAGAAATATTGTTGTTCTGATCTGGTGGCATCGTGCTCTCCCTTTGCATCAGTGCGAAGTAGCACAGAACTAGATAACGTTGAATCCATGTTATTAAGACAACTCTGACAGATATGGTGAGTGAAAACACTATTTTAAAAGGGAGAAGACTGAGCTGAATATCCTTCTAGCACCTATTACCCAGAAAACAGGACCAATCTGTATCAGGAAAGGTATTTTGTACCTTATTTCCTTGTTGTTTTCCAAAGATAAACTAAAGCCGTGGCAGAAGAGCTTGCAAGCAGCATTTTTTACAAACAGAAGTCCAAAATTCATGAAAGCAGCACTGACAATTAAGCACCAGAACTCAAGTGCCCCTCTCCATAGGCTGATCAGAGCAGCATGCAGGCTGCCACGGCTGGCAGAGAGCCCTCTGTCACGATTTTTTCTCTTTTTTGTGAGAGAGCTGCTGGCACCACCTTGGTACTGATGGAGTCGTCATAATTCCATGCATTCAATTTCTCAATGATTCTTTTCCTTTGGACAAAAGACAAGATGGAATCAGTCTCTGGAGCATCACCTCATCCATAAAAATATTTCAGCAACACGCCGTAACTAATTTTCAGATTCAAAACTCTTGAATTTTGAAAATCTGGACCTAGCTTTAAGTCCAGCTGGCTGCTCAGACCATCATCTGTTGGGAAAAAAAAAAAATCTGGAGACAGAAGCTTGGCTGTCAGAGTGGCTTTCTTTGATAAGTGTTTAGTAATGCCGTGACAAATTTGCAGCTTCACTCAACTTCTCAGTCCAAAATAGATTCTCAGGGTACCCCCAGGGAAGCTGTTGCATTTGTTAATATTGTAGCATTGACAAAGACAGATAAACCTCTTTCATTTGTTTCTGGTTTTGGCAACTAGCTTAGATCTCCATCTTCCAACCCTGTGAATCACACCTTTAAATATATTGGAGAATATATTTTTTTAAATCACTATTTTTAACGAGTTTTTTTTTCCAAGAGTCAAATGAAACAGTGCAGAGGATGTCACAAAACTGAGAGATGGAGATTGTCACTTTCAGAAATTTGGCTAAAGATATATATTCTCTGTTCACAAAAAATCTGACGGTGTTTAATGCACCTGTTGAAATAACCTGACCTAACAGAGCACTACAGCCAAAGACTCAGCAAACTTATAGTCACACAAGGCTCAGTCAGGCAAATGCCTGGAGCATCTCTTTTATTAAACAAGGAAAGGTAGAGCCATTCTGCCGCGTTTTGACTGTTCAGACATGTGCTACAAGTGTTACAAGGCCCACTGCAAATTACTATTTCCACATTCATATCATCTCTTATTATCTCTGCTCAGTCACTGTGAGGCAGCCTCATCTATTCCTCACCATACAGACCATTTTATTCTAACTACTAAATAGCATTTCCCATTTGGATTCTGATATCCAGCAATAGGCTCATTTGTTTAAAGACAGTTTCTGCACACCTTACTAAAAAATGACATTTTGCAGCCAGGGCATTTCAACACTTCCCCAACCCAGAAGATTAACCCACTGGCTGTGTGTATGTACTTATGTTTATACATATAAGGGACTGACCTGCTGGAGAGCAGCGCAGGGGAAAGGGCCCTGGGGGTGCTGGTGGGCAGCAGGATGGCCATGAGCCAGCAGTGCCCTCGTGGCCAAGAAGGCCAATGGCTTCCTGGGCTGGGTGAGAAGGGGAGGAGCCAGTAGGTCGAGAGGGGTCCTCCTGCACCTATGCTCTGCCCTGGT
>NW_009723325.1:392-17002 GCF_000703405.1 Apaloderma vittatum | reverse complement strand
GGAACTGCTGGAGAGAGTCCAGCGCAGCCCCAGGGATGATGGAGGGATGGAACATCTCCCTGGGGAGGAAAGGCTGAAGGAGCTGGGGCTCTGCAGCTTGGAGAAGAGGAGCCTGAGGGGTGACCTCAGAAATGTTTGTAAATATCTAAAGTGTCAGGAGGACGGAGCCAGGCTCTGCTCAGGGATGTCCAGTGACAAGACAAGGGGCAATGGGTACAAGCTGGAACATAGGAGGTTCCACAAAAACACAAGGAAAAACTTTCCCTGTGCGGGTGCCGGAGCCCTGGCCCAGGCTGCCCAGAGAGGGTGTGGAGTCTCCTGCTCTGGAGACATTCAGAACCTGCCTGGAGCCCAATCAGAATTTCCCCAGGAAATGTACCCATTACACTGTGTCTTATCCATGTGACTCCCTGGAAAAAGGGAGTCTCCATCTTCTTGGTAGCCTCCCTTCATGTACTGGTACATAGTAATATGGTCTCCCCTGAGTCTTCTCTTCACAAAGGAGAAGCAGAGCTGACAAAATGACAGACAATGACACTCTAATGGTGATCTTTAGGGCATCAGAGCTATCAGTTCTCAGGAGTGAAGGCAGTAAATACACATCATTGCACAGAGCAGACTGATCAGACTCAGGTGCACTGCATTGTCAGGTTTACCTTCCGAGGCTTCAGCACGTAAACCAGAGGCACACTGGCATTGGCCTTTATTAACAAATGAAAGGAAGCATATTCTGGTAAAACATGGGACTGAATTATATGAAAAAATGCCAAGCCTACGTTCCAAAAACAGGGTAAGAGAAGACCAGTGGGAAATACAGAAAACTGTGCTTCACTTTTTTTTTTTTTGCAAAACTGTAAGAAAGATGTAATTATTTTTGAAGGCCACAGCCACTTTCTGCAGAGCTGCAATGACAAGTTCATTACAACACATGTTCTTAGGAGCACTGGACAGGGAGACAGCTGGCTTGCTTTATTTCAGAGCAGAGAAATGTGACAAGATGTTAATGCAGCATCATG
Organism: Apaloderma vittatum; assembly: GCF_000703405.1. Taxonomy (NCBI): domain Eukaryota; kingdom Metazoa; phylum Chordata; class Aves; order Trogoniformes; family Trogonidae; genus Apaloderma; species Apaloderma vittatum. The sequence continues at coordinate 15,986 of NW_009723325.1, read as the reverse complement.
ACAGGCATCTCGTTTTGACTCGGCATGTGCTGTAACACGAATCACATTACTCATGTTGGATTCCTCAGAGGGGAACATGAGAGTTTCAGACACTGATTCATGCTCTTACCTGAAAGCATTGGCACCACAATTTCACGTCAGCTTGAGTACCAAGAGAGACGGAGATTCAGCAAAAGCACAGAAGCTCCAGTCAAAGCAATGCAAAAAGAAACAGCAAAGAAAGAACAAACAATTGAAAAAAGGCAAGCAGCTCTCAGGCCTCCCAGGGGTTACAAAGATAGAGTTAAGGACTTCTCAAATGCTTCCCAAAACACTTGTCTTTCATTCAAGCGAAGAAAGCCCAAGCAATCGAAGAAAAATTTATCTGTGTAAAAGTCACTCCAAGATGCATTTTAAAAAAAAATGTAAAAACAACAATGTTACACTTCCTTTGGTAAATGCAATGTTCAAAAACAGTTTGAAACAGCTGGTTCAAGTGGAAATGAGTAATTTTGCCTAGGTCACAAAGTGACAGTAAATGTTTGTTGCATGCATGCATAAAGGAAAGATCAGAGACATATTCTGTAACATAGCAGAACAATTTATCTGCCTCATAGACTCATGAATATTTGAATTGAGTATTTGTATCTGGTAAAGCAGTCTGAAATCTCAATTTTCTGTTATTTTCTCCAGTAATTGTGGGGTTTTGATGCATACCTCCACAAGAAAGTAAATCTGTTAAGAACTTTATCCTTATATGAAAAGAGTATACATCTACTGGGCAGAAGAGATAAAGCAGAGTTTGTATTTTATCCTGACCTCTTTGGGGTAAGAATTTCGGGTAATGCAGGAGGCAGAACCAAGAGACAAGGATCTACAAATGTAGAGTGGTCTCAATACGTGAAGTGCCATTGGGTTGTTCTCATGTATCATGAATGCTTTAAACTGCTTAACTATTACCATAACAAAAGTGAACAGAAAAAGACAGAGAAAGAAAGGTAGGAAGGAAACAGATGTTGGGTAGTGGAAAGTGATCTCAACTATGGGGTGCTTTCCATCAGGAATTCCCATCAGGAATTGAGAGTTGCAGTCTTCACTGCAGAGATTCAGAGTCTATTCTGGATAAGACATTAATTGCATCATAGGCACAATACAAGCCATGAAATTCTAAATGCAGCTACATAAATGTGGGATAGATTAGTGTGTTTTTCTCTCTACTGCTGGTAGCTTTTCTGCATAGAGCAATCCGGTTCTCATGTTTACTGTGAAGATATGTAAGACCCTAGGCTTGTATTTTCTTAAATGAAAATGAGAAGAGGCAGATGACAGAAACACATAAACAAATGGTCTTACAGAGTTCATTTTGCTCTAACAGCTATTTATAAAATGGAAAAGGAAATAAGACTGGTCTGATGTTTTCTGTTATCATTGAACTTACGAGGATTAAATTATTCCTTGAGTCGAACTTCTGCATTTTAACCTCCTCCTCTTACTTTCAATCTACATTTTTCAAAGTTGTAACATGGAGGTAATCGCTTGTCACTGCTGAGTAACGTAACATACAGAAACAAAACAATTGGTCCCAGAAGCTTTAGCCATTTTAGCTTTCTGCTTTTCTGCCACTGCGATCAGCTACCACTGATGAACTACACCAGCATTCCTAACGCTGCCCTCCTTTTAAAACAAACCCTACAAACAGGAGCTTTGGAACTTACATTTGGGTACACTTCACCTCATTTACCTCTGTCCTTATTAACAATAGGCTACCTCGGGTTCATTTATGGCCTGTAGTAAGACAGGAACTACTCTCTTTTAGGTTACAAAGGTGAGTGGATGCCTACGTACATCATGACAACTTGTCTCCCTTTCTCTTTATTATGGCAGTGTTTATGTTTTTATTTGCACTTTTACTGCAATATTTCCTAGTATCAAGAGTTACTGCACACAGGACATTGCTGCAGCAGTCCTTGCCCAAGACACTGGGCAAGCCAAGTATGAGATGAAAGACAGTAAATGCTACAAGGACAGTTTTGGCAGGGAAAGTAACAGTACTGTGTTTGGACAATTTAATCATTATTTGTTAGGCTTCAAAGTTAGCACCCTGCTGAGGCATTTATATTTCTCTGGGCACTTGCACAGAGAAAAAGACATTGCTGCAGCAGGTTATAACTGGCTTACAAAAATAAGTTCTGCTTCTGCAGTCTGTGGCTGTTGTAATCAAACGGTGGAAAGCAACCCTGAATATTAGACTCTGCGCCATATGACAACAGCTAAAACCAACCAGTTCAGACTGCCTTTCACCAGTCTATTTTGATGAACATGGACAGATTAAAAAAAAAAAAAGAGACAAAAAAATGAAGCTGCTTTGATCTTTCAGAATGTAAAGCAGTGGAAAAATCAGCGTATACTCAACACAAATATTTACTACAGCTGCGATTTTTCTAGAATTGGACAGCTTTATGAGAGGGAACAGCACTGGTATGACACCAAATCCAGAATCACCTAGATGGCAAAAAACCTTTCAGATCATCTAATCCAACCATTAACCTAACAATGATACATCCTTGACTAAACCATATTCCTAAGCACTATGTCTACACGACTCTCAGTAATACAAAGTGCCAGATCTCCTGATTTAGGTCACAAATTAATACACTATAATTTATTTTCCCTTTGCTGCACTGTTCAGTGTCAAAGATTTAATATCTGGCTGGGAAATACATAATAAATACTTTAAAACAGCTTTATGGTTCCCACATTACATATACAATGTGTTTGCATACCATAAAAGACTTCAGCAAAACCTTTGGAAAAGCTGGAAACTTCCGCACAGGGGATTGTCCAGACCTGCAACTATTCCCAGCACCGCATTAACCAGTAATGCTCCGAGCAGGGTAAATCTGTGCCACAGATGAACATGGCTGCTGGAATCTTTGACTGTGCAAGTCCCCATATTTATCCTATTCCAAACGATAATTTTCTTACAACATTCTCCAAGAGGCAAAGCTGTCTGAAAAGCCATTAACGAGGTTCTTCAAAATCCTTGCAAAGCTATAAACATGAGTGTAGAGTTAGAAAGTGCTAACACCAATGGCAAACACATCATACGAGTACTACATACTACAAACTCATACTAGGAGGTGAAGCAATGCATGAAAGCTGCTAAAGCAAAATATTTTACATAGTGTTTCTTCTGTAGTTCCAATTCAGTAACCTTCACTGATCAGCAAAGCAGACTCATGTTAGGCACCACTCAATTTGGGTACAGAAAGTCAGCTTTAGTTTACTAGTGCTGACAGCAGTCAGGTTTTGCTAATAAAGCCTACTTGTTTTCTCCTGGTTTTAAATACATCTCAGAAGCTTTACTCTGGTTTTCTTCTTCTTTTTACAAAACTCCTAACAGTGAAGCTGTTCAGTAGAAACTAGCAGCTTGCTCTCAAGAGAGCTGGTCAGTCTTGCACTGTCTGAACATTTCATGTACATCCATGCTGGCGTATTTTAAAATTACAGACAAAAATAATCAGCATTTTGCTTTAAAGTGGAGCTACAAGAAGAAATTATTGCACATTATTTTACCTACAATCTTTCTAGTTGGGATTTTTCTTTTTTTAATGAAAGAAAATAAACAAAAGATATTGCAACATATTTCAAACCGTAGGCTTCTAAAAAGCATCATTATCTTTTTTTTTTTCCTCCAGTCATAGCAGTGGAACAGCCCACAGGTGCTGTGTAGGGTATTTTGCAGCATCATTTATTTAGAAATTAATCTCACCTGGCAAAGTAAAAACTATTTGCTATTCCCAGCAGTGATGACCTAAAAAGTCAGCATTAAACACTATCTGTTAGACATTTTATAATGTAATCAGGCCTCTTTATTGATGCTTGCTGCTGAGAAGGGCAGAAAGGTTCTCCCAGAGAAAGCAGTGGAAACTCAGTTTCAGCAAATCACTTAAGTAGGTGCTTATTTAAATATGTGTTTCAATTTAAGCAGGTGCTTATATTCCATCAAAGCAAACTGGTCTCAGAAATGTGCCTCAGTGCTGTGCTAAAGCTGGGCTAGCACCCAGATTAAAGCCTAAATTTGGAAACACATTTCTCTCTTTTCTTTCAAGATCTTTGAGAATTTCAGAGCCCCTACTTATGTGTTAACATAGCTGCAAGGAATGAGGACATTTGCTTCCTCCATATGAAATCTCATTGGCTAATGAGGAAAATAGAGTTTAATGCTACAAAAGATAAATCAGAAATAAAGACTTATCTCTTCCACGTTAAAAAATGCTAAGTCAAAATGAGCTTTTATTCCGCTAGCAAGGTAATAACCACGCTTGCAATGAAGACCAGTTGTGCAGAATAACAACATTCACCCAGGCACTTGTGTTCTTCCCACTGAGTCACAGCTGACCCTGAAAATAGATGTTCTGCTTTCCCGGGAGCAGTAAAGGCCCCTCAACCTTTTCACAAGAGTCACAGTGCCCTGCCCAGATGTCACTGGTAGTAACCACGTTCGGACTGACAAAATAGCGTGTTTCTCTTCAGTCGTTTCAACCTAGAAAAATAGCTTATTTATGTATTTTCCTAACCTCTGTGCTGGCTCAGAGTTACCATGTTTCCCCGACAAACGAAGATCTATTTACCAAACTCGTAGCTCTGAATGGCTCAGATACATTGACGAGAGTTATCCCTGAGTGGTAATCTTACAATTAATATTGGTAAATTGTATAACGAATATGTATAGTGAGCAATGCCTCTGCTACAAGGAGATTTGTAAACTTACAAGTGAGTAACTGGGTAAAGAAAAATGACATTTACGAAAGAATTGCAACGATGGAGGAAGGAGAAAGAAATACTGTTACAAAGTACAATGTTTTGAACACTTTTTTGTCAATAAATAAATATTCGGGGTTTTGAAGATGTGGTTTGCACACTTGTCCCAATGTCCCTAATGTCTCAAAGATTTTTTTTTTTGAGTAATTTAACCTACAGAAATCAATGTGATCTTCTAGATAAATACTACAGGATCATCAGACGATGATCAGATAATAAAAAAGCTATAGTTCTTCTGCCTAGGAAGAAATGCTATTACCACTGCAGAAGGCAATCTCTACTATCACAGTATGGGTAAGCGCTATAATTAGTGCCAGACAGCGTTGCTACTGTTACTCATTTCTACTACTGACAGTTCTGAAATTATCTTGGGAGGGAAAAGCAGAAATTATTGGAGAATGTATTCCTGATTCTGATCCCTAAGTAATTGAGCATATAATCCATTAGAGACATATAGTATTTTACCTGAAATATTACCTCTTAGCATGAATGCCAGTATATTGCTCTTTATATGCAGTGGGACACTGAGTACGACATAGAATTTTATACGAATGCTTTCTTTTGAGCTTCCAGGTTCAAACTGCTATTACCTGATCCATAAATGTGCCTCTGATTTGCTAATCAAGGTGTGTTCAGTTACACAGCACTCATAATTGCTGCAACATAATTGAGGCACAATTTACTTTATCATAATTTCCTTTTTGGAAACACTAGTGTATATTGCTTTTGTTCTTGGATATTAAAGTTGGCATTACAATGTTTATCCACCTGCAAGCAATGTCAATTTACAATACACAATTTATTTTAATACCAGAAATGCTCACCCTGCCGGAGGAATATTTCACTTGTCCAGCACTAAGGAACTGAAAAAAACTCAGGTGACACAGGCAACACAGAGAACAGCCAGCACATTTTGCCTAACTGATGAGTCTCAAGAAGGGTGCCTAATTCAGCCAGTAAATTATTTACTGTGGAAAAGGCTCTTAGAGCTAATTTTTTCGATAACACGTAAAAATAAAATCCAGTGGATGCCTTCCTTTCTCTTGGCCCTATAGCATTAACAGCAGTTAAACTATTTTGACAGCAGCTCAGCACCAGGTATTTATGATTTGTAAGAAATGTCTGGTCTTGAATGCTCACCTTTATAACTTCTGTACTTGAAGACATAACTAGCTTCTCTAACTGATGTGAGTTAGGGCTGAGATAATTATAGCATTGCTAGCAATGCTGGTTTATGCTTCTCTTATAAAGAACTAGAGTACTTGTGAAGAAACTTCTTATTTCCTGAGGGTCTCCATTCTGTCTTTTCCATGCAACATGGGAGTCAGTGTTCTGCATAGTATGTGTTATAGCGTCATGAGAGCACAGATCTCTTCCTCTGAAATATGTGATTATTTCCTGTTGAACTCTTGAAAAATCATTTAAACTGCTCCAATACATTTTAGACAGCATTTTCAAATATGATAATTTATTTCAATTTTATGAAAACTGAAAATATAAATGTATGTTTGGCTTGTTTCAGTGCAGTTTAAAAAAGAATGCTTTATTATTAAAATGTTTAACATAGGAGATATTGATAGATAATTGGTATTGATGGATATAAATATTGACAATATATATAGAAGCTGGGGAAGCTGTGTAAATCCATCTTAATCTACTGAACTATCTTGACAAATCATAGGATTGTTGCTTTCGAAGTTTTTATTATTTTGTCAAGCTTGGCTTTTACTATGCCAGATAATATGACTTCCCTGTTTTCTCCCGAGATATTTTCCCATGTGAAGAAATCTCTGCTGTCAAGGCATTAGGCCATATACCCATACAGAACGCTCAAGTGAATCTGCACTTTTAACACCTCTGTGACTGAACCTGCACTTTTAACACCTCTGTGACTGAAACAGAGACTTGCCTTCATAATTTAAAAGGACTACGAAAATTTAGCTATAATTTTTAGACTTCTGTGATAGATAAGACTCTCCTGGCCCTCTGGAATTTTTGCTGGCTGGCTTGTTGTCATGCGTCTGCAGATTGTCTAGAACAATTTATGTAACTAATAACTCTGTATTCAGATTATGATTGAATATCCAAAAAACATAATTCTTTTTCAAACTATTGACTTGAACATGACTTTGACAGTAAACACATAGTGAAGGCAGGGGCCTTATGGAACCAAAGCCTTGTAGAGAGATACATCCCTACCATGTTACATGGTATGTATGCATGTGAAGCCCAAAACACATCAGAAATCTATCCTTACTGCATTGCAAAATAATTTTAAACAGGTTTTTCTATCATACTCTATAGTTTAAGATTCCTGCTTCTCAGGCTTTTCTCTCCAATCGAAGCCACATTTTTAGATGCCTTTCAAATACATGCTTGTATTTATGTATGTCTCAGAAATTCCTAAACTTTAGTTAATTATGCAGTGAAGAGATCAAAATTGTAGCACACGCATTTTACCAGATTGATCCTAAATTAAATTCCGTTCCTATTCCTAGTCTTTCCAATTGCCTTAAGATCCTTTCAGAGTGTTTGCAACTTCGCAATGTCATCAGCAGCGGGAAATTTCATTAATAAAAACATTACCCCTTTGGTTCAGATTATTAATGAGAATGTTTAATAAGAACAGGCACAAGATCCTGCACTACCCTCTTATTAATAATGTCAATATGTTTATTTAATACTTGGAAGCTACTCTGGTTTTTTATGACATACTATATCTTCTCTATTAGACTGCTGTGCTTCTGTTCTGCAGCAAGCAATCCAATCTGGTACTGCATATTTTGATGTGTGCTAATAATTCCCTACGCTAATCATACTAACAACCCTTACATTTATTTATGTCATAAATCAACCCACCCTGCGTTCTTGCATTCTTACTTTTCTGCAGCATATATTCATGTTGCATTGTATCATGAGTGGAGATTAATGTTGCTGCTGATTTGGCAAAATTTTGGCTTTTGCAATGTACTGTAAACATTTTCATTCGTGACATATCCATCATGACAAACAGTAAAAATACTTTGCTGTGAAGCGTATCTCATTTTTTCCAACTAGACTTTCTTACGATTTTATTATATGTGGCATGCTCTGTAACCCTGTACCACTTTTAAGTATCAAGTAAGTTCTGTAGCAGTTTGCCTAATATCCATATAGACAGCCAAAGGTGCTTTCCTTTGCATTTAATGTTGCACCTTCAGAGCTCTGTGTGATTCTCAGAACCGTTAAATATGCTTGATTTTCATCACTTGCATGGGAGTAAACTGAAGCTCAAAGAAAGTAGCTTTATGTGCCAAGAATCCTGAAGTGAGCTAGGAGTAACTCTGTTAAAATAACACAAAAATCCTCCCAGATACACACCGTATATTCTGAACACGATCTCTCTTGGGTGCTGAGTCTGCTACAGCATTACTCCAGCTATGAATATTCATCCATCTAAACCTTTTGTCTGTGTATGACACTTTTAAACGTGTTATGCTAATATATTCTAATTATTCATTATGATTAGACATTTTTCATTTTACAAGTATTTCTTTTTTTGCTGTTATTATACCCACTTGCTTAGTAGCAAAAAGTTCTCAGCATTTACCAGTGGAGGCTACAATTAACCAGAAGGTCTAGCAATAGCTAATGTGCTCTGTCCAGCCGTGTTACTTACACTGTAGCACTGCTGTGAGCAAAAAGAAAGGCCAAAGGAATACTTGTGCTTTTGGCATCCCACATAGCCGATCTCAGCCACTCTTTGCAAGTTCATTGTCTCTTTCTTTCTGTATTTGTAATATTTGGCTCATCAGCTCATGTAAAAAAAGGCTCAGAAACAGGTAAAAATAGTGCTGCCGGGTAGCAGAGATGTTAAGGGAATGTTAAGGCAAGCCCTGGCGGCAAGCCTGCTGTGCAGTGACCTCCTCCCACCGCTCTGCCAGGAGCTGTGCCTGGCGCAGGAAACTCTGCCAGCTCACCCAACGGGTGGTTCAGGATCAACGTGTCTCCACTTCTGGGGCCCGATTTGTAATTCTCTGCCATTTTCACTATCAGCAACAGAGTTCTGTCTTACCAGAAGCAAAGAGTCCAAGCAGCTCTTCACTCAAAGGATGACACACTGCTAAGTATTTACTTGCAGAGTGCTGAAACATTTGGAGCTGACTGCGAGGATGTATCACTCCTTTAAAGCTCCAGAGAGACTTCCACAGACCATAAAATCAGAATGCCCCACGTAAGCTGAGATACCACCTTGGGTTGAGTGCAGGACAGGTTTAATTGTCCATATCAGAGAAGAGAGTTCAATATTTGGTTGCAACTTTGCATGGGAAAACCTGTAATGGCAACCAAGTGGAACTGCATCTGCCTTAAAATCTATCAGTAACTACGTACATTTCAAATTATAAGGCTTTACAATATTTACAGGATAAAATGTTTACAGAGTTCATATTAGTATTACTAAGGAACTAGATGGCTTTTTTTTAAAGAAGCTGAAACACCTGAAATATCTCTTTTTATCAGAGATTTTAAAAAAATAGCAGCTCTTTATATCAGTCTCTCAAAAAATCAATATGCAACATTTCAGAAAACTTAAATTCACATACGGCAAAACTCACATTGAAGTGTTACGCATAAAATTGATTGAATATTCTCTTGCATCATTTTAACATATTAAGGTTAAAAGTGATCAGTTTAACTTCCACATCCTGAAAATTCATTGAGTGGTTCTAACCCATGTGGGAAATACAGAAATCAGTAGCTAACTGAGTCATCCAATGGAAATTTGATCTCCTAACACCTACAAAATCAGAATGGCTAACAGAGTTGTATTTAGAGTCCTTAGACACTTCTAAGATTGTACATTCCAGTAGGAGAGATGTCCTCCCTTAGTACTCCTCTGCAACCAATACCAAACTCAGTTAATTCCCCATCATTTCCCCATCACAAAGGCAGAAACTAATCAGTACCTTTTTTCCACAATCTTGAATCTTGACCTTTTGAAAATAAAAACTAGCAAAATCCAAAAGTAAAATCTGGCTGATTTCAAAGCATCCTAAGCCTGCTTCTAAAGCAACTCAGAAAAAAAGATGAAAAAAATGCCACGTAACAAGTTAAAAGTTGGATGAAAGGGCAACCATTCCTGCCTCTACATGCGAACCACTAACACTGACAAAGTTTTTGTGCTTTTGAGGATCGAGGCTTTGCTTTCTCTGAGATTTTAAAATAGTTTGTGAAGTGATTACAGAGTGAAGTACTCTCCCACTTTATTTTTGCAGGGTTGGTTCGTTGATGTAATGTGTGCTGTAGGTTCAGTTTCACGGCTGAGTGGGATCAGTGAACACCAGCCTTCTGAGAGGGGCTTTAGAAAGATCCCACAAACTGAGTGACAGATGGGAAAACAGGTTTTGGCAGCACTGGCTTTCTAATTACTGCAAGAAGAACCCAGCATCATGCCTCCGCCCCAAGCAGCTGTACTTTAATTTACAATGGAAAAAATCCAATCAGATCTGTATTTTCCATCTCTTCAATTAATCCTTTTTTGTTTTATTTTTTAATATGATCATATTATTTATTTCATTTAATATTTTAAACTAAGTTTCTCTGAATTTTTAAGGACTGACTGCGAAGAATTTCACTGTGATGGGATTACTTAGGGATAAACCATTGCCAAGAACTTCCCTTAAGTACGATGGGATTATTTAGGGAACAAACTGTTGCCACATTCCATCATCAAGATTTGGGATTCCAGGGGCAGGCCCAACTGTTCAAGCTGTAAAGTCACAAGTGTTCCAAGGAAGGCTCAAAATGAGGGCAACAAGAAAGAAAATAATGTTTCAGAGTAGTTAGAATGTAAAAGTATCCACTCTCTAAGTAGAAAGCATCAAGCTTCCCAATTTCTTGGTAATCAGAAGTCTTCAGTCTATGGTGAATGAGATGCTAATGATTCCTTCTCCCAGTTCTAGCAACCACCGGAGTTTCCATTATCTTAACCTGATTTTTTTTTCACATCCATGCAATCAGATAAGGCAGTTACACTCAGTGTCACCAAACATCCTAGAATATTTCTTGCACAAGAAATAAGCCTGACTATTTTCATATATTAACTGTGGGTACTACCTTCTTTCCTAAAGCCTCCACCAAACTAATTTATATTAAAATACAGTATTTCATGAAAAACAGTTTATCTACACTAATTTTTTGACTTAGGAGGAAAGCAACAACACTCAGCATTTAAGATCTAGAGCTTGAATGGCTTCTGTTACTGCAGTGCCCAGGTAGGTCAGATATAAAGGTTCACCCATTCTGACATGTACATGTTAGACATGTTAGGCCAGCACTGATCAGAAGGTAGTAAGTATTTCACTCCTAAGTTCTTTAATAAACAGCTTATATTAACAGAACAAAAAGGATTTTTAGGGCTTATATCTTAAAATACAAGTTAGAATGTTTTATTTTAGACTAGAGATTTTATTTAAAGTTGTCATTAATTTTGGACCAGTAAAAACAGACTTAAGTTTCCAGATCTCATACCAAGTCACAGCTCATGGGCTAATTTCAACTCAGAACAAAAAGGAGAGAGGAATTTTAACCACTCTTCCTAAATCCTTATATGCTCTTCTCTACATCAGATAAATTGCTAAGGGGAGTGACTGAGAAGTAGACCTGTATTTTCTCCCCAGAGAAATATTTCTTAACAGGAAGCACCCTAAGAACCACGGGGAAATATGTTCCAAGTTACTGGAAGACTGTATCAAGAATCTATTAGAAAATTACCTATATCAAAACCTAATAGAAAATTATTTTGTCTAGTATTAGTTCCATTTTATAAAGCAATTGTTGATGTTGACAACACTGTCTTTGTTGTTAAAACATCACTATTCTTGTTATTTATTGTACCATAACCCCCTTCCAGCTGTGAGAAATAAGGACTGCATTATAATTTTTTTCACTCTTTGCCTGATAACTTTCAAACAGTGTCAGTGAGCTTTCCGTCTTAAAGAAATATACATCCGTGGCAATGATCTCCCTGCATAAAATAGCAATTTTCCTCCGTTTTCTGCTCAAACTTGCTGGTTTTGCATTATTTGAAACTTCTCAACAGGAGTCAGTTCCCTGTTTGAGATGTGTGCTGACCACTCAGTTTCACAGAGAATCAAACAAAGTCAAATATTAAGGAAAATGAACAGCATGGTGGTCTGTTTTAGTTCTGGCTCTTATAGGGTCCTGACATAAAAATTTACAGAGCCTGAATCTAAGATTCATGAATGATGCAGTAATATTTTCCTGAGAGCTCCTAAACACAGCATGCTATTCTATTCTCATTGACATTGTACTGGTGAGGAAAAGGTAAAAGTAAGTTAGTGTATAACTGTCAACATCTGTTATAGCTGTTTTACCTGGAAGAATAAAATATACCGATCAATCTTGTAGGAGATACCACTCCAGCACTCATTCCCTCAGCACCTGTGTTAGACGTAGAACATACCGTGGGCACAGTGTTACAACTAACAGGTGAAAAGGGCATTACAGAGATACTATCTTCTCAGAGAAGCAACTTATGTTGCCCTTCAAGGAAACTAAAAGTAACCAGCATTACACAAGATCAGGTACAAAATAACACACACCACCATTAATGGCAGTATCTGAGGTACGTGAAATTCCTATTTGACAGCAGCAGATTTACACAGAACTGTGAACGACACTGACTTCCAACTGGCAATTACCGACTGTTCTCTCTCGCCCTCTGTGCCAGAGATATCTATCACGAAGCCTGATAAGGCAGTAGGAAAACTAAGGAAAATAGTGGTGCTGAATCCACAAATGATACTAAGGACCCCAGATAACTATACTCAAGACCTCAGAACCGAGGAATAGCATAAACCAAGTATTACCCACACTACAGTAATTCTAATTTTGCACAGCGGTAACCACGCTGAAACTCCATGAGCAGACTCACCGACCTCAAAACAAACAGCGTGTTTGTGGCGAGGGGACTGGACCTGCTTTAAGAGCAGTGTGTGGTCTTTCTTAAAAGTCACCAAGCCAAAGTGCAATTGAAACTGTCACACAGCAAGACAGTCACTATATCATATATATGAAATGCTACACTGGAATTTCAAAACTCCAAGACAGCTGACACCTTAAGAACAAACAATTGTTTTCCTCATGATTTTAAGTTTTCCATTGGCCTATTAATAGGTCATATTAAGTCTTACATAATTAAGGCAACTTACATAATTAATCTATGTGAAAAGTTACGTATGTTACTAGTTCACAGCCTGGGAAGAAAAATATATAGGTGCTTCTCTAGGCTTTTTTGCATCTTTCATCACCATGTTCCTTTTTCATTTTATATCAGGTATTCACTTGTGATTAAATGCTTCGGAATCTATTTCTTGATTCAAATCTCTGCTTTGTAATGTTACTCTAGTCAGGAAACAGTTGTGGCAAGGAAAGAGTAGAGAATAACTTTAGATTAAATATCAGACAATGATATAAAAATAAATTATATTCCAGTCAAACTGAGATAAATCTCTAGGAAATCTAATAACTCCTCTGAAGTTATTACCTGTTAGAAAAGGAAAGCATGTAAGGCAGTAAATGTGTACTTTAAAGTGTCTGTCATTTTAAAGAATTTGAAGTGCATACTATATATTAAAAGTCAAAACAAAGAAAAAGAAAAACAAAACTCTGAAGTCAGCCTTACAGAAATATATTTACTAAGCACAGCATCCAGAACTTCAGAAATAGCTAAGGTTTCCTATATCATCTTAAATTCAGTATTGTTAATATAAGCACCCAGGTATCAGCTTTAATTATTGCCTTTCCCATGTCAACCAGCGCTGTAGCTTTGCCATAGAAGGCCACTAAATTAGTCAGACACGACTTACCCCTAGCGAAGCCGTGCTGGTTACCACCAACCACTTGATTACTTTTTATGTGGCTTAGTACAGCTGCCAGGAGAATCTGTTCCATGATTTTAGCTGGCACAGAGGTAAGGTCTGGTTGGTACTATTCATGGAAATGCAGCCGAAGCATTTTTACCACCACAGCATTGTCCATGAGGTGACATTGTTACTGACCACACGTTGCTTATCTAGTTTAATCCTTACTGAGAAAGAAGTTCACCATATTTACCCGATTAACCTTCTCTGGATTCTTCTATCAGCTGTTGACTACAGTCTATTCTTCAGGTCTATAGATATTTTTTCCACTTTGAATGCAGTCAGATAGTGCCATGAAAAACGCTAAGCCGACCGTTTGATGATTGATCAAATCCTTACACTCTTTGAAAATAATCTCACAACGAAGCAGCCTGTGCCATCTAAAATGCAAGAATTTCCAAATATAGTTGTGCTTCCATTTGGGTTGGTAATAGAAACTTTATCAAGATCTCCATTGTGCCATCTTCTTGCTCGTTTCTTTGTCTCTGCTGTATTACTACAGTAACGCTCACTCATCCCTACAATTTCTATTTTTAGGTATTATTATAAACCTTGTCCAAAGTCAAAGCAGATCTGTTTAGAATTAAACAATGTTAGAGGATAGGAAAGAAAGGTTGCAGGTGTACTGTTCATAATTCTACAGTGCTTTAAAGCTTACCTAACTCAGCATGAATCATTCAATAGGTGAAACCTTACTTTTTTTATTGTCTTTAAACACAAAATGTGATCAATATCATCGCTGATTGCCCGACCTGTCATCAGTTTCACTGGCATTTCCCAGTAGGGGCGGCAGCAGTGGAAAGGAGTTTTTCATTTACATTTCTCTTTGTAATAGACATCAAATAACATTGTTTCTGTTTACTTGTTGGTGCTACATCACTGCAAATAAGAAATATTAAACCTGCTCTCTTTTCTCAGATGAACAAATTGCTAAATAGTCAGCAGCCTTTTGTCAAATACCTTTTCGAAGTATTTTATAAATACGTCAAGAGAAAAAGAAATACAAAATTTTGGCATTAGTTAAGCCTCAAAGGCTGGCTCTCAAAGCCAATGAATTGCAATATTTCATTCCGGTGTGTGAGCACTGATGAATGGCACTTCTAGGAGAGTCTGTGTTTCATATCACAATATTAATCGTTAGCTGACATAATTCTGCAGTTAGGTCTTGATTTGCAAAGGCCAAGGTTTATTGTCCCAAATTCCCCAACCAGAACTCAATTTTCCCAGCACTGCCCACAGGACCCCACGGCTGTTATCGAGCAAAATCTGGAGGACCGCACAAGTGGTGGGAAAAGCAAAAGGTGTCTCTTCTGCTGATATCTGGTAACAAATTGGCCACGTAGAAAACAGCACAGGTCCTCTAATTAAATCACTAACGGGATAATCAGCACGCCTATGTCATTCTTAAATGCTTTCCTAACCTGCTCTGGATGGCATCTGATGAAGAAGACCTCATGATCTCTCCACACCAGTTATTGCAAGGTATTGCGATCCTCAAAGAGGAAATTGCCCCAGAGAGGAGACACAAGGTCTCTCTAAAACAATGCCTCAGTTTTGGCCATACGACTGCCATCAGCAGTCCACTCTGGCCTCTGATCGGGAGACGTGGAGACACACCATCCATCACGCTGCTGCCTCCTTTGGGAACGCACGTAGAATGGGTCTCGAGGAGAATCATAGAACCACAGAACAATTCAGGTTGGAAAAGACCCTTGGGATCATCGAGTCCAACCACTGACCCTACACTACAAGGTCACCCCTAAACCATATCCCCCAACACCCCATCTAAACAACACTAAAAGATACGCAGGGATGGCGACTCAACCCCCTCCCTGGGCAGTCTGTTCCAGGGTCTGACCACTCTTTC
>NW_009723325.1:0-208 GCF_000703405.1 Apaloderma vittatum | reverse complement strand
TTTCACCATCGGTAGCAAGTGCGGGCAGAGCCCTTCCCAGACCTTCGTTCGCAAAGCCCAGCCGCGACACTCACCCGTAATCTCTTTCCCACAGTCCCTAATCTACACAAGGACACTCGCACTCTTACCCCCTCGCCCAGCTTACCTGGAGCTCTCTCCCGGCACCGCGGCGGTGAAACCCTGGTGAGATCCCGCGGAGCGGCCGCGT
>NW_009723324.1:15054-50681 GCF_000703405.1 Apaloderma vittatum | reverse complement strand
GGCAGCTCTCCAGCCACTCCTCCCCAAGCCGATAGTGCTGCTGGTGGTTGGTGTGGCCAAGGTGCAGGACCCAGCATTTGACCTTATTGAGACTCATGGAATTGGCCTCAGCCCTTCAATCTAGTCTGTCTAGATCCTTCTGCAGAGCCTCCCTACCCTCAGGCAGATCAACAGTCCCTCCCAGCTTGGTACCATCTGCAGACTTATTAAGGGTGCACTTAATTTTCTTATCAGATAGGTGCTAAAAATATTAAACAGGACTGGTCCCAGTACTGAACTCTGGGGAACACAAGTTTAACAGTCTTCTCCCAAAACTAGGAAAAGGAAACATGGAGAAACTCTGGCAATGAAAGAACTTTAGAAGAAGAAGAAGCGATCTAATTAACAAGATGCTGGGAACACTCTGTTAAAACTTTGTTTGCAGTGAAATTAATAATAAACGTGTTTTTTTCTGTTTTAGCCACAATGAAACTTCTTTTTCCCTTCTCTCTCTACCTCCCTTAAAGGAGTGATTTAGTATAATGTTATTTCTATTTTTTTACAAGGGCATTATTACTAACATTGAGAATGGTAGCTGCTGAGAAGAATGTTGCAGACGGCTAGCTAAAAAGTGCTCAAGATGTGACCACTGCCATAATGCGGCTCAGTTACACCTGCTTCTTCCAAAACTAGCGGACAGAAATGTTTAGTGATGATAATTATTTGCCCAGAGCAATATCAGATGAACACAGACTATATTGCTGTTTATAGAAATACCTGTACATGTAGAAGATGCTTGTCTGATACTCATCTTGAAGAATCTTCTTATTAATGTGAAGGATGGGGAATAACAACAAGGCTGCAATTCATTTGGCAGGTTCTAAGGACACCATCCACCACCTAGAGCACAGATTCAGTAGCAGAGGAATAGCAACGCACTTATTTTAAGGCCATAAATAGTTATTTATAATGGATAAGTAACTTCAAAAATAATGGAAACCACAAAGATAACTCAGAATTTAAGAAATTAGGCACCTTGGATATGTCAGTTCTCTATGAAGTCTTGCCTTTAATGAAAGAGTAGGATTTCAGGCTCTGCAGATCTTATATTCTTACAAAGGTATTTTTCCTTCTGATACACAATTAATGGTGATACAGCGACCTTCACTACTGGGAAACACAATAGTTTGGAAGTATTATCGTGTGGCCAGTTAGACTAAGGCTGTGAATTTGAACTATCTATAACTCCTGATAATGTTGAGAGTAGCAGGTACACAGCTAATGAAGATGATGTTAAAGTGTTTGCTCTCCAAGGATATCTCTAGGAAAATGTCTACTTCTCTAGTTGCTGATAGACTTAAAAAAATGACAGAATTAATTAGAGTAACAAACACCTGCTGCGTTCAGCATTTCTAAAAATATATTTCTGCTGCAGAAATTGTTTCCAATTAACATTGCTTGAAGAATGGTAGATGTTAGCATAAAGTATTTCTCTGATGATTTTTCCTCTCCATATATTCTTCTGACTTGTTGTAGATTATTGTTTGCAATAGAATACTGAATTTCAACTTTGTGAATTCTGTAATAACCTGGTAACATCTAACAGGAAAATAGATGTATCCTAGTGCTATTTTCTCGATAACATAAAATTTTTCCTCATATTGGTGGGTCTGAATGAATCCACATTATCAACACATGAAGCTTTAACAGATGGCAGTAACATGACAGAACTGTAAGTGGGAAGTCCAGGTTTCTTTAAAATGCACATTCCCCATCTTCCCTAAGGAGATTGCCTCATTTCATCTTCTGCTTTATGAACCAGTGAGCAACATTAAATGCTGTAGAATACAGTATCTAAGATACAGTGATTTCTCTCTGTGAGACACTCTGACAGTACAGTGTGGTCAGTGTTAACAAGATAGACTGACAGGACTGCAAGCATGGCCGTAGAAATCAACTGACACAAGATCTTGTCTTGCTTGCCCTAGCAAATTGGAGGTTCAGAAATGTTTGGTGTTCATTTGACTTCTATTAACATGGTAAATGCTAAGAATGGAAAAATTGCTTACTAGGTCCCCGCTATAACATATAAAAGTTGTCTATTGTTAAATGAAGGCTGGAGAGTAGGTAGAAATTCCTAAAGTGCCTTTGGGAAACCACGTTCTGCAGAAGCATTCCCTTCAAAGCAAGAAGAGTGAAAATATTTCCAGAGTAAAAGCTTAAAACTCCACCTTTTCTTGGAGGAGACCAGACTGAATAAACAAATCAGTGTATTCTGGTACCATGCTCCTGCTGTTTATGGAAAGAGCATAATGAGGAGATGCAAACTTACATTGGATTCTTGGGCTGATTCTTTGGTAATTAACAAAAACTTCTGAATTGTATGAAATGAATTTCTGAAATGTAGGCACATTTCTGAAATGTAGGCACTTAGATGTGATTTTGCAAATGGTGATGAATATTTGGTGACTGTTTACTGATCATGCAATAATTAGATCATTAGATGATTAGATAATTAAACCTAGATTAGATAATTAAAACTAGCTGCCTCATAATTTCATTCTAACACACATTATCATTAAGACATGAACACTGAAGTGATGGATTAATTACAAAGTTTTCATACAACAGATGTTTAGCAGATTCACATGCATTTTGAAGGAAACCATAAGCCTCAATCTGGCGTAATATTACAGTATTTTTGAAACATAGAACACAGGTTCTAGAGAGATTGCTTCTTTTCTTAAAATTAAATGTATAAGTATACCATTAAATCTCAAAAATAGTAGGGACTTGTGAATCCACAATGTGGAATGGAACTAGCCTCTGTGCCTGTTTGACTTTTTTTATTTCTATTTCTTAACCTGGCATAGAAACAATTTCAGATCTCTTACTAACACTGCTCTGACTCAGAAAGAAAATTTAATCTTGTAGTATAATGGAAGGCTGATTAGAATTTCCTCTTCAGTTACTGTATTGTGAAAGATAGTATAATCCTGTTAATGTACCATGAGAATTACTAGGTGTGATAAATACAGTGTTCTATATTTGTACTGTGAAAGTCCACCATAAAATCTCAAGTAATGACAGCAAAAAAAAATAAAAAGGTGAAAAATAACCAACCCAAACCCCTCCTGCCTTCCTTAACTTCACGGAGTTTTTCTGCAGTTTTTTCATCATTTGGTTTCAAACTGTTTATGAGGTATCTGCTGACAGCATCTGAGTAAAAACTCTGCTATAATGTGACCTCTGCTCAAATCTCTTCTCGCTGATTACTGATAAATAACAGAGATTCAGTTATTTATGCTCACCTGAAACAAACAAGGCACCTATTCACTTAAGAAATAATGAGTGTATAAATTGCTCACGTGTTTGAGCCTATACGGTGGTTGGTATATAGGCGGCTAATGGACACCTCTCTTACATTCCTTATGGATTGCAGCAAGCTCTATACAGGAGTTTTTTTTCTTCATCTGTGCCTCTGAGTGCGAACAACAAATTATCTTCTGTGAGAATGAAAAAGAGCTTTGCACCTGATTGATGGAAGAGTGGGCTAATTTTAACAGTAGTAGATTTGTGCATCTTCTGAGTTTCTCATGCAGCATCTGCTATTAAGGAGTCCTTTGTTCTTCATTTCAGTTGGAGATCTAGATGTGGAATAGCATACTGTCAGATTTTTTTTTTTGTGGCCCAAAATCAGTACCAAACACCAACTTTTCTGTTGTACATGTACTGAATGGACATCACCGTAAAAAACACTTTTTGTTTTTTTTCCCTGAGTACATATTCTGAATGGACATCACTGTAAAAAACACTTTTTGGTTTTTTTCCCATTAATCAATACTGATACGCAGAGATGCTGTAATATCTTAGCATCATGTGACATCATATCTCCCTTGTAATAATCAAGGCTGCAATATCATGGCTGCTAAATAGTTAAGATAGGAATAGTCAAAGTATTCTTCAGGGACCACACCTGCAGTTGCTGTGCAAAGACATTCAAACCAGTGGCTGTACAGTAATATATCCTCTAGAAGCCTGCAGTTGGTTAAGGTCCATTGCTGGGGAAAAAAGATCACAGTATCTTTGTGAAAATAAGATATCTGGAGCAACAGAACATTTTAGAAGGGAAAATAGGTGTCAGTGCAGAGTTACTAAATACATTCTTTCTGCACAAGGAAAATTTGATCCAGGGAAGTTTGTCACACTATCATCTTGTTTTGTGCTAAGTGAGATCTTGTAATCTCAGAACTAGATACTCGCGGTTCTTAAGGAAGCATCTGCAGCTTGTGCTCATTTTTGCTATGAGTTTCTTCTTATCTGATTATTCTATACCTTTATTTTTATCTCTTTAACCTTCTGTATCACCACTTGTATGTTGGCAGAGGACATTGCTCCTTTGCGCTACCATTTGCTATGTGCCTGCCCCAAAACCAAGGTAAAGTTAGAGGCCTGTTTTTGGTACTGATTATCCAGAGAAAGAGTAAAAGAATATTAGAATGTAAATATATCATCATTTGAAAAATTCTAGTTCAAACTACCTGGGTTTTGAGCATGTTCATTAGTAGAGTGGTGTATTTTATGACATAGCATGTTTTGCTTCTTAGCAGTTTTTTCTTTAAAACATGCTAGTTTATATTTTGCATTTGAAATTCTTTATATTCATCTAAATTCTTACTGTTCACTGTTGACAGAACAGCTAAGTCATGTCTTACATTACATGAGAAACTCAAACACTATAGGAGTGGGAGATATGGGTCCATGAATAGTTATTACCATCCCTATCAGTGTACTGTGCAAACAGCAGTGGACAATCATTAAACTAATCAAAGTTTCTTTTTTTTTGCTTTTCAGTATTTAGGATCACAAAAACAGATGTGTTTTGAGACAAGTTCAGAGACTGTACCATATGTTTTCTGAGAACTTCCATTTTTAAGTAATAGACAATTAGAAATCTTCAAGTTGTACTGTGAAATGCCTTAAAGAAAAGTTGGGATTTTACTTCAGCTGCTGCCTCTGCCCCAAGTCTTTGAGAAAAATGGAAACCAAAAAAATCCTCAAACCAACAAGAACTGGGTACATGAAAAGGACTAATACAAGTTTTTCTTCTCTTCCAAATGTGAACACATATAATTAGCTCAGTTCTATCCTAATCATTAAGGCCTGACCTCTGAGCAGCCCAGATCATATGTCAGACAATTTTTTGCCTTACTTTGAAACATTCTTACTTCTCCCTCGGACACTTGAGAAAATTATGCTCGTAAAAGTGGCAGTGTAAGTGGAAAGCCTTTTCCAGTCCATTTATCAAAGTGCTTTTTGCTCTTGTTTTCAGGTTAGCTTCAAGGAATATCCAGTTCTGTGAATCTGAGTAATACCCGCAGGAACAAAGATTTTGCATGAACAAAGCTGTGTGCTTTTTCTGTTTTTAGTTCTGGTACATGGTGTTCTGCACAGTGAGCCTTTTCTTCCAGAGGTCACTACTATGAAGAAAGCTGAAATAAATAGCCATATGCATTGGGACAGCCTTTCACCCCAAGGTTCTAAAGAGATCAGAGGGATGGAGCTAAATGCTAACTATAGCTTCAGATTCCTCACTTAGGGGAAAACATGGTAGAAAACAAGTTGTAAAAGTGCAGAAAATACAGTCATTAGGCCAGTCATGTAACTTTGTAAGGCATGTTTCTAAGGTGCTATGATTAAAATTGTAGTAGAAACTACAGGACTAGACATATGATATGTCTTTGACTTGGTCAGAGTGTAGAGCAGCCCTGAGCAGTTTCCTCAAAATTGTGTCCAAGGCTGTACTGATTCATACCACAAAAATAGCTTACTTGATGAACTGCAAGTTTTTTAAAGAAAGGCTATCACTTTTACATCACTTCATTCACTGTGGTTGAAACCTTTCAGGTATCCAAGGGTCTCTCAAAGTGGAAAATTCTAAACCTGAAGAGCTCAGTGAACTATTTCGCTCCTGAATTGCTTTCCCTCCCCCAAGTCTGTCCTTCCAGATCAAAGCAATTGGAGTTGTTTCCACTAAGACTTTCCTGCTAATATTGTAATCCATGCTCCATTCAGGTCTTTAATATAAACTTGAACAAAGCATTGTTTTTCTGAGTTGCCACGTGTCTATCTTGGATTCTTGTTTAGAGTAACTACGTATGGAAACAGATTAATCATCTGCAGTTCATCTTTCACTTTCAGCATCATTAGTATGCGGTTTATGTACATAAAATCTGCCTGGTAGTTATAGATAGGTTTGAAAGTGATCTAACAGTTGAGAGGAGTGGGGCATCTCACTGTTTTGTAAGTGATTCTTCATAGTAAGCCTGTGCAAGGATGTTTCTGAGTATTTGAAAGAGTAATCTACTTTATATGCACCAGTTTCCTTCTTTCAAT
Organism: Apaloderma vittatum; assembly: GCF_000703405.1. Classification (NCBI taxonomy): domain Eukaryota; kingdom Metazoa; phylum Chordata; class Aves; order Trogoniformes; family Trogonidae; genus Apaloderma; species Apaloderma vittatum. The sequence goes on along the minus strand of NW_009723324.1, from coordinate 44,306 downwards.
GCCTATGAATATATAGCGGGATGAAGAAAGATGTGTTTGTATGTGACTGTTGAGCAAAAGCTAGATAAATTAACAGCTGATATTTAAGAAGCAAAAAATTCCCCAGTGTAACTGTGCAGCCTGCAGATAAGTGGAGGATCAGCTGTAATTTCACCAGTACAAGTTTTATGAAGAGTTTCACGAAGAGTGAAAGATGAGCTTCATGCCTTCAGATGACTTTTTAACATTTTTTGCTTTTTCTGCAGAAGCCAAACATTTTTCCTGCCATCCAGTATTACTATGTATTCTTTCCTGAATATCTTCTCCCTAGAGAAGAATGCCCCATCTAAGCTTTTCTTTTCTCACAGGTCACTGGATGAACAGGAATTAAATTTTTAAAGGTCAGGGGACAGAACTGTATTCCTGCTTCAGCTGACTTTTTAATTGTTCTTTTTACATGCACAACAGTTTGCAACACATGCAGTTGCTTGTTTCTTTGATGAATTTGGCTGATAGTGCAAGCAAGAGGTCTGAGTCTGCTATAGCTTGGGCAGGATTTGGAGCATTGTTGCATGAGTGTGAACTTTGTTGAACTGACAGTCCTTTTGCTAAGAAGCAAGTTACATGAACCTTATCTGAATCTATGTTTTCTGATTACATTAGAATTCATTTTAGTCCTACCCGTCTGAGTAGTACTTCTCAGTGTAAAAAACACACAGCTACAGTAACCAGGCAGAAAGAAGCAAGTGGCATTTTCTCAGCTATCATTCTTTTTACCTTCAACTGGACAGTATTGAATGCAATATTTTATTTTAAGAATATTATAAAAAGAAAAGTCTATAAACTGCATGGTCAAAAATAGCTTGAGGGTATTTTTATCTCTTGCAGATTTTATTTCACTTCATTTGTGCTTTTTAAGGACAAACCACTTTTGGTTACCAAACTGTAACTACCTGTTTTTCAAATCAGTGAGCAAGTACTCTCCTGGGGTGGGATATTAAGTGAAATTTTGCAACAGAATCACAGATTTCCAGTTATGCTTCTGTCTCTGGCTATCTGTGTTGGTTCGTGTTGTAGAAAATAGGGTGAATCAGACTTCATTTAAGTCAACTGGTCAAAATATGCTGTGCTGAAACTCTGATTCCATGAAAAAGAAAGGTTCTCTAAAGGTTTGATCAGAAATCTTATTAAAAGAGGATGAAAGGGTTCCATCCTTCAGTTGTCTTCTTTCTCCCTCTCCTTTCATACTCTCCAAATGGTGGTGTGTGGATCTCGCAGCAAGTTAATTAAGAACACGCAGTCCCTTAAACAGAAACCATCATGTTATCAGTTGGACCAAAGTATTGACTCTCTCCTTTTTCGTCACACAGCTGTCATTAGAACTGCCAAACACATTATTTAAGTCAAAAAGACTAATTACGGAAGACACAAGTGTCCTTAAGCCAGCTCAATACCAGCAATTGCTAACTAAGCTAATTAGACCTTTCATTATCCAAAACCTAGGTGTGTAAACTTGAGTTCAAGTTTTAAAATAAATTTTGCCAGTGTATGGAAATCTTTCATGATACTTTCCTTTGCTTGATTCTCTATCCACCCTTTTGCATTTACTCATTCAGTGAGTTATCAAAGTCCTAATGAAGTAGAAATGATTCTAAGCTTTTTTTTTTGTAATGAATGACATGAGGAAAGCGATTAAAATAGGTTTTAACTTCTGCTGTTTTTCACTTATCCAATGCGTGACTTGAAATCTGAAGTCAGAGTCCATCATTGTCAAGATCATGAAAGTGATTGCTCTCAAGATATTATGTATTGTGTTTTGTGCAAAATCAGTGAGCCTTTAGTAGATTAATGTCATTCCACAGAAGAAAACTGAATGTTGTAATACAGAATTTGTGAAATATTTTGTGAGACTGATAGATAGTGCTGTCTTCAGAGGCTGTTTTCCAGCACAGAGAATTAGGTAAAAGACAGAAAAGACAATTTTATTTGGTTTGGATTTGTTCTCTCTGTGGATGAGAACAGAAGACTGTTTTACATTTAATCTAGTTTTACAGTATGAAGCGTATTTTTTGCAATTGTCCAGCACAAAAAGCTTGGTTTTCTCCCATGTTTCCATATTTGAGAACTTGTTTTCACAGTGCCTTCTGTATTTTGGCTAAGATCTCAAGGTATGTGATAGATTTGTTCCTGGCAGACTTTTTGGTAACAGGGCTGCTATAGAGTTTCTACCTGAAAAAATTCCAAAAATTCCCCCAGACCAAGAACAAAATCAGAACCGCCTCTGGTCAGGGCCAGGCCAATCAGCACCTCTGTGATCAATGTAGTTAAGACAACAAGTCTGTTTAGTAAATCTTTTTGTCTTGTCCTTTGTCTTGAGGAGTTTGTTTTGAAGGGGACAGGAGATGTGAAGAGAACCCATGCAGTCACCAAGGTTTTTAAGGAAAAAAGGGAAGCAAGAAGGACAGTGGAGCAGAGATTTTGCTGAGATCTGTGGTGAGGTGAAAGAATGAGGCCCTGCAGACTGAGGAGACTAATGATAGTGTAGGATCCAGACTGCAGCATGCGGAGGATCCCACACTGGAGCAGAGGATGATGCAGGAGCAGAGGACCATGTCAGAGCAGAGAATGCCCCCAAACCTTTCTATGAGTCTGAGGGAAAGCCTATGCTGGAACTGTCTGTCTCTGGGGAGACTGCAGGCTGTGAGAATGACTCATGCTGGAGCGGTTTGAGGAGGACTGTCTCCCCAACACACTGCAACAGGATAAGACTTCTCCCCGAGGAGTGGCATGGGCAACACATAATGGACAGACTGCAGCCCCCATTCCCTGCCCCCCTGCCCTGTAGGTGGGGAGCAGGTAGATGGGAAGAAGGGAGGGATGGGAGGAAGGTGTGTTTAAAATTTGATTGTATTTATTTTTTCACTATCCTACTCTGATCTAATTGATTGGTAAACTGGTGGTGGTTCTATTGTCTAAATTAAATTGATGTTTCCTCCCCAAATCTCCTCTGTTTTTTTTCCCATGACCATATGTGTTAAGTGAGCCTTCCCTGTCCTCATCTTAATCCTCAAGACTTTTGTCGAATATTCTCCTTGTCCTCAGAGGAGGGTGTAGGAGTAAGCAAGTGGCTCTTTGGTTTTATGTTGCTGGCTGGTGGGCTCAAAACATGAAAACTTGTCAGTCTATGGCCTAACTGTTTGACTTCATCTAACCTAGAGGAGTTGTGTGTTTGAGGGTAAATTGAGTGGATTGCTTGTTGTTTCAGACATCCTATGTAATTACTGAGGAGGCTTGGGGAATGAGCGGCAAGGGTTTTTTTTCCTTCTTGCCTTTCATCCCTGAATTTCATATCAACTTTTCCAACCAACGATAACTCAGAACCACAGAATCACAATATGGTAGAATGTAGGGGAATTCCTTGCAGAACAAGGAACAAGGACATTTTATACCCCTAGAAAGTTTGGACAACCCAACTTGGACCTTAAACAATGCTCTGTTCATAGAGTCGCCTTGAAGCGGTAACAAAGTTGTATCTGCAAGAACTGTGCAAAACGTACATCAGGATGTTCTAACTGCAGCAAGAGCATCTAACACCCACAAGGATTGATAACGATAATCAAAGACTAAGCTTATTGTAGCTTGTGCTTGGCACGTGAATGTTATAAATTGAGGGAATAAAACCCAGGACCCAATTTAGAATTTAAGTGATTAATAAAATTTATTAAATTTAGCAAGCGGCTGAGTAAGCAAAACAGCGCTGGGCAGTGGGGAGCAGCTCTCACCAAGGAGTGCTCATACCACAGCTGCACCCGTGCACGGGCAGATACCTTGGTTATATGCAAAGGAAGTTACATATTCATTAGATGCTGGTTGGCTGCTCCTCCTCTTGACACCTGCGCAGTGCCTCCTGGGGGTCTTGGGCAGGGGTCTTCAGGAATCAAGGCCGTAGGTCTTCCTCACGATGAGCATATTGTTTAACTGTATATATATTGGGCTAATTGGACCAGTAAAGTTGGAACAGCATGTAACCGCATCGGTGTGATTGTCGTTACTCGGTGGCTCTCTAAAAAGGGACCCTCTTCAGTAGAAGTTGGAAGAAACCTCTGGAGGTCATCTGCTCCAACTGTCCTGCTCAAGTAGGGCTGCCTAGAATCTGTTGCCCAAGACAATGGCCAGATGACTTTTGAATATCTCCAAGAATGAAGACTCCACATCCTCTCCGGGCAACCTGTTCCAGTGTTCAGCACCCCTTGCAGTAAAAAAGGGTTTCCTGATGTTCAGGCAGAACTTCGTGTGTTTCAGTTAGTGCCTGTTGCCTATTGTCCTGTCACTAAGCACTGATTGAAAAATCTTCAATCTCCTTGTATTCTCCTTTCGGATATTTACACATTGATCACATGCTTCCTTAGCCTTCTCTTCCCTGGGTTAAACAGCACCAGTGCAGCCCAGGGTACTGTTAATGTTCTCTGTGACAAGGGCACCTTACTGCCTAATGTTCAGCTTGGTGTCTACCAGGACCTTTTCTGTCAAACTGTTTTCCAGCCAAGTGATCCCCACCATTTATTGGTGCCTGGGGCTGTTTCTCCCAGGTTCAGGACTTGGCATTTCCCTTTGTTGAATAACCTCAGGGCTGATCTGTCATGTATAAGATTGGAAACAGTCAGGATATTGAAACCTGATGTATTAGAAGTTGTTTGTCTCTTACTTTTGAGGTGCCATGCTGTTGTATTGCTTCATTGTCTAAAATTAACTCTTTCTCCAAGAAACCATACCAGAGAAATCCAGCCCTGTAGCAAAGCCACTGGGAAATAATTGTCTGCAGAAATTTTATGCTAACTGCTTTCATGTTAGGTTTCGATTTGTGTGGAAAGGCAATACAATTTCTCTACTTTGAACTTAAAAATAATGAATTTATTTTCTTTCATTCTCAATTAAAAGCCTGATTCAGCCATAAAGATTGCCTGCCAGCCAAACATTAATAAGAATGACGCTTTATAAAAAGTGGAAGCTCTGATAACGATCTTTATATATATAAGTGATTGTGTCTTGTAGGTACCTGAGGGCAGAGCAGAAGAGATGAAAATGTGAGGTTTAAATTCTAGAAAAAATAGAGAAAAATTATTTTGACCTTGATGACGGAAGTGTGATGACAAGCTGGTCACTAGTATTCATAGGGCTCACACATAAGGATAGAAGTAGCAGTGCTGGTGGCCTTTCTGTAAAGTATTACTGTATACTGTGTATTTCTATTTGTCCAACCCCAGAAGATGTGTAGATATGATGTTTTTAAAAACGAAGTTCATATTTTGCTCATATTGTACCACTGTTGCACTGTATTTAGGGAATTTTTTTCACATTAGACAGCCTCAAAACAATGTTCTCATGTTCAAGCTCATATGACTGCCAGTGGTTTCCATGAGCTTCCTTTGTTTGGAGAAATTTTGTAATATATTCTCCCACAAAGACCTGCAAAGTCAATGGGATAATAAAAAACTGTTACTGTCTCTGACTCTGCAGCTTGACTATATTGTGGTAGATACTAAGAACTGAAATTTGTACCCCGTCTCTGGATGACCTTGCAATATTTTGCTGATATTGGCAATAAAAACCACCTGCAATGAGCTACATGAAGTAGTTGCAGGAAAAAAACATGTTAGATAAAATTTGGTGCAGAAAAGAGTAAATCAATGCAAGTGTGAAAAGAACAATCCTAATGTTACCTACAGAGTGATGGGTTGTTATTGCTGAAGAATGAAATCTTGGAGCTATGACAGCTGCTGGCACAGAATGACTGTGCTCAGAAACCATCAAAAAAGTTATCTGATTAGAAGTTATAAGAAGAGAAAGAATGAAATCATGCTGCTATTTAAATCTGCCATATGCACAGATCTCAAATACTTTGAGCCACTGCAGTCAAAAAGGCTATATTATAACAGAAAAAAAAAAAAAAGTGCAACAGTCATTATCAAAAGTATAGAGCAGTTAAACAGAGTATGACTATCCAACCTGGAGAAGGTAGCAGAAAATGGATGTCTTATACAGAAAGTAGTGTATAGAAGGCAGAAGCTGCCCCATGCCCCTCTTACTGGATAAAGGAGTCTGGAGGAAAGGAGTGAAGTTGATCCCAGGAGAGAGAAAAGGAGAGATGGTTTAGCACTTGTCATTGTCTTTCTCACTATCCAAATCTGTTTCATTAGGCAGTACATTAAATTAATGCCCCCTAAGCTGAGTCTGCTTTGCCCACAACAGTAACAGGTAAGCACTATCCCTGTTTATATCTTGAACTTTGTTATTCCTGTTCTTTCCTATTTTCTTCACTGTTGTGCTGAGGATGGGGAGTGAGTGAGTGACTGAGTGGGAATTTGGCTGTTAACCAAAGCTACCCTGTGACAAATAGTAGGACATGCCATTTTGTTTCTTCAAGTAACATCATTTAAGAAATCAAGTTGTTACACAGGAAGAGTGAAGATATGTTTCATGTACCTGCTGCTAACCATTGTCAGGTATGACAGTCTTTTTGTTGGATCTTGTACTCTGGAAATCAATTATGTTGTAACAAAAGAATTTTTGTGACTATATATCCCAAAACTCTGCAGGAAAAATTTGTATGTAAGCAAGGGGTTTTGTTTTCACCAATAAATAGAATCATAGAATCATAGAACGGCCTAGGTTGGAGGGCACTTTAGATATCATCTAATCCAACCTCCCTGTCATGGGCACGGACACCTCTCAACTAGATCAGGCTACTCAAGGCCTCATCCAATCTGGTCTTGAACTCCTCTGGGGAGGGGGCCTCCACAACTTCTCTGGACAATATATTCCAGAGTCTTGCCACCCTTGTACTGAAGAATTTTCCCTAAGATCCAATCTAAATCTATTTTCCTTTAACTTAAATCCATTTCCCCTTGTCCTATTGGTGGACATTCTTGGAAAAATCCCTCCCCAGTCTTCCTGTAGGTTCTTTTCAGGTATTGGAAGGCAGCTATTAGGTACCCCCAAAGTCTTCTTGTTTCAAGACTAAACAATCCCAGCACCCTCAACCTGTCCTTATAGCAGAGGTGCTCCACCCCCAGATAATCTTTATGGCCTCCTCTGAATACGCTCCAACAGATCCATGTCCCTCTTATGGTGGGGACACCAGAACTGAATCCAGTATTTGAGGTGGTGTCTCACAAGAGCAGAATAAAAGGGGAGAATCACCTCTCTTGACCTCCTGGCCACACTCCTCTTAGTGCATCCCAGGACGTGGTTAGCCTTCTGAGTTGCTTGAGCACAGTGCTGGCTCATGTTGAGCTTCTCATCTATCAACACCCCCAAATCCTTCCCTTCAGGGCTACTCTCAACCCACTCTGTGCCCAGTTTCTATTTGTGTCTGGGATTAGCTTGACTCAGGTGCAAGACCTTGCATTTTGACTTGTTGAAGCTCCTGCAGTTTGCACTGGCCCATTTCTCAAGCCTGCCAAGGTCCCTTTGGATGACATTCCTTCCCTCAGGTGAGTCCATGGCACCACACAGCTTGGTGTCATCAGCACACTTGATGGGGGTGCATTCAGTGTCATTGTCCATGTAATTGATAAGGTTGTAGGAGAGCACTGGACCCAGAACAGACCCCTTAGGAACTCCACTTGTCAGTGGTCTCCACGTGGAAATCGAACTGTTGACCACAACTCTTTGAGTGTGACCTTCCAGCCAGTTCCTTATCCACCAAATGTTCCATCCATCAAGCCCATGTTTCTCCATCTTAGAGACAAGGATGTTATGAGAGACAGTGTCAAATGCCTTGCACAAGTCCAGGTAATGACATCTGTCACTTTTCCTATGTCAACCCTTGCTATAGCTTCACCATAGAAGGCCACCAAATTAGTCAGGCATGATTTGCCCTTAGTGAAGCCATGTTGGCTGTAACCAGACACCTTGTTATTTTTCATGTGTCTCAGTACAGCTGCCAGGAGCATCTCTTCTATGATTTTACCTGGCACAGAGGTGAGGCTGACAGGCCTGCAGTTCTCTGCATTTTCTTTGCTTCCCTTTTTTAAAAAAATGGAGGTTATGTTTTACGTTTTCCAGTTTGTGGGAATCTCAGCAGACTGCTATGACTTCTCAGACATGATGGCTAGGAATTCGGCTGCCAGTTCTTTCAGGACTCATGGACATGTCTCATCAGGTCCCAGTTATTTTGAAAAGGAAAACACCTATCTCCCAATTACAGTTTTCCACACAATTTTCAAAAATATCTTTTACTGTTCTGAATATAAATACCTCTAATGTTGAAAAACAAAGCATTGTGTTGCTGAAGTCTTGACTGAATAGTATACACCTAAAGAATATTTACTTTCCAGTTGCTGGTGTAAGGAGGCCCAGATTGCTGTAGCATGGAAAATAAGTATAGTAGTGAGACTATCAAGTTTTTTTGAAAACTCCCTACTCACCTCCTGTTTGGGAAAGAGCTTTATCTAATGAAACTTTGTTTATGACCTCTATTGAGTTATTACCTCTAGCAGGACCGGAAGTCCCTTTATAGATACCAAAAAAGAAGAAATAATAAAAATTACTGGAGGTTGCAATGCAGGCCAATGACTTACCCGAGCCAGGGCACTGCTAACTGCTTTCTCTTCTGCAATAGCTGGTTTCATTTGCCTGTTGAAGCCGTTGTCAGCTACACTTGCACCTTCAAGCAATCTGGAGTGGTTTCCCCTGCTCTTCTGAAGAACTGAGTTGAGACACACCTGTGGGATCCATGCACAGTGCGCATTGCCCTGCCTTGGGCATATTTCCATCTGAAGTGTAGCAGTGGTCCATGCATAGATAAAGCAGACTACCAAGCCTTGTTTGTTTGGAAGAGGAGGGAAGGCAGAAGGAGCTATTCATTCTCCACCTTGCATATTTCCTTTCCTTTTTAGATTACTCCTTTTAATGTGGCATAAATGGCTAGAATAAAAAGAGGATTTATTCTAATTACACTGAAAACATATGTATGTAGAACTATTACCATTTCCCTGATGGCATGAGAGCACTAGAGCCTTCAGATACAGATAAAATTTGTGCTCAGAACCTGATAAAAGTCCTCCTTGTGCTCTGAGCACATTGTAAGCAAAGCTGTTAACTAATTGCCACGGCCGATATGTTCCTTCCTCCAGATGGCACCACAGCAGCTGTTATCTTTAGGACTGCAAAATACTTTACATGATGAGCCTTGTGGCATTCCAAATTCCCTGTCCCAGATAAGTGTTGTCTCTGGGAGGTAACACCAGTTGTTGTGGCTGAGAAGATTGGTTTTTTTCACTATGGTGGTAGAAGAGTTCAACTACTGTGGGCTAGGTGTGTGTGTGAGTTGCTCTTTTTTTTGTTGTTGTTACTGTTGTTATTTCAAAGAAATAATGTAAGCCAACTTCTTTTCCTTCATATCATGAAAGAAGGCTTTCTTTTTCTTCCTAAGAAATGCAATCACAGATGTCACAAATAATTCAAACTAGAAGAAACACTACTGCTCTGTATCCAAAGAGTAAGGGGTATATAAGCATTACTTAAATTTGTGTAAAAAAGTTTTATTTCTATTTCTTGTTGACAGGACTAAGGCTGTAGCTCTCCATATCACCTGGAGAAGAAAGAGAGTAAGAAGAAACTGTAACAGTAATCTGACTCATGCCAGACGTGGCTCGTAAAGGAATAGAGGAAGAAATTTACAGATCAGAGCAAGAACTGTGCCTATTTGAAACCGTCTAGTAATAGCGACAGGCAGCAGGACAGCAATGCCCAAATATTGCTTCTTCTGGAATACACTGGGGAGTACTTCTGATTTGGACATCATGGTAGACTGCCTCTGCATTTTCAGAAGCCTTCTTGGTGAGAAAAAATACATAATTGTGGGGTAGGTGTTTCCCCAGATGCATTTGTGTTAGTGAGTATCTCTTGTGGTAGCTCTTAGCTGGCTGCTGTCTCTGGGAAGCTGTGTCAGACCAGATATAGAAGGAGCTTATGCACGATTTTCCATTATATGAGAAATGTATTTTGAGGTTTTTGTTATCCTTTGGTTTGTTTTTCTCAAATGGTTTGAAGGAATGTTAGTTTGTGAGTTGAAGCCAGAGAAAAAGGTGCAAAGGTAAGTAATTCTTTTTACCTCCTGCCTTTAATACAAGTGCCTTCTATCTCATCAAAAGAAAACGGAATATAAAGCTGCATTTTGTGTCTACAACAAGGTCAATGCAACTGTTTCCCCTCGCTTCAGTCTGGACTCCCACTGGAGCCTACTCCAGTATAGGCTTCCCATGGCATCACAGCCTCCTTTGGGGACATCTACCTGCTCTGCCATGGGGTTCTCCATTGGCTGCTGATAGACATCTTCTCCATTGTCACTTCCATGGTCCACAGCTCACCTCACCATGGTCTGCACCATAGGCTGCAGGGGAATCTCTTCTCCATCGTTTGGAGATCCTCCTCATCTGCCTTCTTCAATCACCTTGGTGTCTGCTCTTGCTTCTTTCGCATATTCTCACTCTTCTCTCTGCAAGCAATTCCACAGTAACTTTTTCCCACATTCTTAAATACGTTATCACAAAGGCACCACCACCATTGCTGATTAGCTTGGTCTTGGCCAGTGGTGGGTCCCTCTTTGGAGATTGCTAAAATAATGATTTTAATTGTCAACCATTATTAATGGATCCTAATCCCAATGATTCAGAAAACTTTCAGAACATTTGTAGCATTGGTATAAGAGATAAAGTGAGAGATTTCTTGAATTTAAATTGAATTTTTAATTTATGGTTATATTTCCTCCATGTTTAATTTCACAGAGTGTTTTTGGCTCAACCACTGAAGGCCAACACTCGGTACTGAAGAAGGATCATGAAATTGCCAGGATTTCCTACTTACGGGGTTCTTAAAATTAAGCTTAAAAACCTGTGGAATTGTCCCTTACAATGAAGAGCTGTTAATTACAGTAACCTTGCCAGATTTGATTAACAGTAAATTTTCTGCATTTGAAGACCTCCTTTCTTTATCTTCAAAAAGCCAATTAATTATATACTGATTTATGTCACATAAACTTTAACATATTCCACCTAGGATTATTGGACTGTCCTTGGCAAAATAATGGATTTTAATGCATTAAGTTATACCTACTTGATTTTTAAATTTTTTTTTTAATAGAAGTCTAGGAGTGAATTTATTTTAAAAGAATTAGTACATTTGTTCCCTCAGAGGAAAATCTTAACATAGATTTTGTCTTAAATAATTAATAAGACATAAAAACTTTCTGTCATTTTGATTTTGTGAATTGTAAGTGTTTTAATAGGTAGAGTTTCTGTGGCTGTTTTTGTTAAATACTGTTCTTGATAGTCTGGAAGTCAGAAATTAACTTGTAGAATAGACTATCAGATTTGTACTATGACTTTTCCTTTGTTTTAGAGACAGGGGCTGTGTCTCATTTCTATTCACTATCTAGCCTGGTGAAGTCTAACCTCAACAAGGAGTTTACAGATGCTGATACTGCTAGTTTTATATTCATCTACAGACAAGTTTATTTCACTATTTCTCCAGTTGCCTCATGACTAGCTGTTCATGTTTGAATTATTTATGTTCTTCTTCCTGAATAGTTTGAATTTCCAGTTTCTGAGGAATAATTCAGAGCTAGAAGGCAAGAGAGGAGTTACTCTGCAGACATTTCAAATGAGTAAGATGTAAGTTATTTTTTATCTGAGAAACGCATGCCCTTCCCTCACACAATTTGCTTATACTCACTAAAGAATAAAAACTGAGAGCAAATTTCTGCTTGGGATTACATCTAGCTGATGGTTTTCCACTTAGCACAGTGATATTTAGTTGTGACATTTCCTGCAATCTCCTGCTCATACCAGGCTATCTGCTGAAAAAAGGATTTATTCTACTTTCTAGTCCCATTTTCCTACTGAAATCAACAAATTTACTTACCCAACTATTTGTACACAGATTATACTTTTATATATCAGAATCATTTCCAGTTTCCTTAATAAATGTATTTTAATAATAGGTAAGAGCAGAATTCTGTAGTTCCTTTGGTTATGAGCTGAAATTGCTGCTTGTTTTTTTGATGTTTTTTTTTTCTCCCTTGAGCTTACTTGATTTTTTCCCCTTCAGTTTTAGGTGAAAGTAGAATTGAGAAGTGAGAGGTGGTCCAGCCAAGCTGGAGGTTTTCTATTGAAAGCTCACCATCAGTTTGGAGGTAGTCTGACAGAAGACTTTCTGCTTCATTTCCCACTTAAATTATGTTTAAGATTAAATCAGACAACCTCTTCCAATGAAAAGACTATATCCTCAAATGTCCATTCTGGTGGGTGAACTGCTCTTACCCACATTACTGAATATCTACTTGGATAGATGTACCTGCTTGGCTTGAGCAGTTCCAATGTTTTTGTTTTGCAAATGATACTCATTTTTACCTAGATGGGTTAGAAAGCACACTTATAAGCCATTGAATATATAGCAATGAAGAAGTAACGGTTTCTCACAGTTAGAAACAACTGAAGGAGGATTACGACCTTTTCATATGCCACTTCTACTTCCAGAATTTATCTTTGCCCATATCTTTGAAGAAGCCATCTGAGCTGTATATAACAACTGTAGCCTGTAGGAGACAATGAAAAGTTTCTGGCAATCTATTTCCTGAGGGTTTGGCATGAATTTTTAAACCACGCCTGAAGGGATCAAAATTGATATTTCTTCCATTGCTGAAGAGGAATGCCAGAAGATAGAGACAATACACAGGGAACGCAGTGCTTTATGTCTTTCCCGGATACAAAACAATCCTTTTTCCAGATTGTTATCCAAAGTTTGCTGTCACTTTTTTGAATTGAAAGAAAATATCTCAAAAAATGCTGAAAAACTTTAATTCATTTTGAAATTCAGATTCACTGCATTGTAAAATTTTTATATTGAGTCTCATGTAAAATTTTTATATTGAGTCTCATGCTGGCATTAGATTTTTTTCAAAAGGTTAAGGTCATGATTAATGACAGGACTTAATGGAATAGTTTATTATGTTGAACTGTTGTTTTAATTTGTTTTTTTTTTTCAACTGTCTGCTATTCTTGCATGCAGTGTTAACATTGAAGCTCTTTGTTGAGAAGCTTTGTCTAAGTGAAGCTTTGTTTATGAGACTATCTCAGTAAAAACAAGTGTGTATATAATTTTTAAGGTACTTTACTGCTTTTGTTGCTGCATATTTATGAAGCAGTTTGTGAGGGCAAAGAAGTCATTCTGTAACTATAAACAATTTTGAATTACATGACACTGGGATTTTCCAAAAACCTGCATGTTCTCAAAAGAGAGGAGAGAATGCAATACCAAAAGCAGTATCATTTTACAGCTGGCAGTAGTATAATGTGCTTTATGACTATGTGTTTACACTTAGAAGATAATTTTGGCAGACTAGAAGTCCATAGTTAGTACAAGCATTCATGCATGGACTTAAAAGAATTTTTTTGAATAGTTCGATAAATTCTGGTTAGTGCTTACAGTGATGACCTTCATTTGCCAGTTTCATGATATTCCTTCTGAAATCATAGGGAGTGGTATTTTCTGTGTGAGTTGCTTTTACTTTGTAAGTAGGTGAACAAAGAAAGAAAAATAAAGACATAAAAATTTAAAAAATTATTATCTTTCTTTTCCTACCTGCACTGTATTTCCTCTAGACTGCAACAGGGTACATTTCATTTCTGGAAAAAGAAACAATCTCATCTCCAGTGAGATTGGAAGTGAGTTGTGAAATCTGACAGTGGTCAGAGGCAAAATGTTGCACAGCTAAAACCATTTCAAGGAAGATATACAAAGCTGACCCTAAAACAGGGTATTGCAACGAGTTTCCTTTGTCTGAGAGTATTCAAAGCTGTATCTTTTCAGCTGAACAGTGCAGTACTCACCGGCTATAGTAAGTTGGTACATATAAGCATGTGAGTCATGCACTGTTAGAAGGGAAACTCTTGCTGTGCTCCTGCTGATATTATATAATTTACAGATCTATAGATATCTTCCTTTTTGATCCAAAACACCTCAAGCTGCCTACTTATATGTTCATAATATCTGATTTTAGGAGGAGTTGTGAGCAGATTTTTGCCAGGTTTATTTTTAATCCTAAGGAGCACTGACAGAGTAGATACCTGTCTACATAACATCTAGATACTTGGTTTTATAAACTGTGAAGTGTTTATTTAATCTGCACATTTTTCTAATTTGTTTCACTTGAATGTTTAATACTTCCAGTTTGCTTCTACATCTTAAATTAATTTGTGAACAAGTGGTACTTTTTGTCTTTGTACATTCAGTACCACTAGAAGGGTCCCCAACTTTTAACTATAATGTGATCTATTAGCTTCCCATGCTGTCCTATAATGTAATTTCGGGAATTTGTTCAAACCAGTAAGTGGAGACTTTGCCTCTGATACCTAAGTCTCCAGACAGCACATCCAATGAAGTGATAGCAACTTTTATATGGTTTTTGAGTGTTTTATGAAAAATCTTAGAATGTTGTCCCAGAATATGGACTGTGGAATGACTATGTATAGCCTTCCCAGAGTGCTAATACTACTGGAAAAAAATTCATTGAGAAATGTTCCCATTAGAAGTGATTTATCAACAAAGCTACTTTATTTTATAGTAGAATGTCTCCATCTAGCAGTTGCTATGTCCTGAAGAATTATAAGCCATCTACTTGGATTTTTTTCCTAACCTGTAATTAATATCAAGGAAGCACGTGACTATGTGTCTTTTGTGTATGTATGTATGAACATTTGTGGAGGGAGAAATATTAATATAATCTGAATGCATATATTAGTAGCTGTCACCACAGCTGCTTGCTCTGCATTCTTATCAGATAGAAGGATATTAGGCTGTTAATGGCAATCAGTAATGGTAACACCATTATTTAATTTTCAGTTTTGAGATCTCTCATTGTTCTTGATTTAACATAACAGAGAAACATAATAACAGAGATGCATAACAGGTAACCAGGTTTTTACTTATCTTTCTGAAATGATTCTGCAACTCAGCTTCTCCAAAGAGGCCATCTCTAAAATGATATTTAAAAATTACTTCTTACCTCTTCTGAGTTTTTGCCTAAGGAATGACGAGGGGAAATGAGATTAATATATTGCTCATTTTTTACATATGTCTCAAGAACTGATGTAACTTCTGTGCCAATATTTCATACATAGTATGCATAGCACTGGTGTTATTTATTATTTTGGTAGTTGATCATTTACTTTTAAGTATGAACTCATGCTTATTTGATTTCTTTAGAGTGCCAAGGGGTCTCAGTGGAGACTGGGAAAAATAATTTTCACTGCAAAGTGAACACCTCAGTTCAAAAGCTGACCTTTTGCCTGAAGACCTTGAAAAAATGCCAGGAGGTACTTCCAAGCAAACTGACTGCACTAAGGATGCCTGGAGCATTTACTAGGCAGATTTACTAGGATGCTTATTAAATATTAAACTGCTATCTGACATTTGGTGATTTTGCTACTGTTAACTATAAACTCACATTTTCATTTAAAAACGTTCAGCAAAATCCCTTCTCTACAGCATGCAGATGTAGGAGGATATATTCCTTGAAAGGGGGATAGACTTCAATCATTAAACCGTGTCTCATCCTCTCAACTTTCTATGCGTCATATGTAAACTTGCTTATCATCTAGGTATTTAAAATTGCTTTGGATGGCTTCTCTGCTGCATGATGACTTATCATTAGGACTTTGCTATGGGAATAGAAAGGCTTGGGTTTAGGACTCTTTTGACACAGACTCTCTGCTAAGGTTAACCTTTCTCACCTTTCGTTTCTTTCCCGATACTGCACAGGCAATGGAGACAATAAGTTACCAGAGAAAGGCTGTGAATTATTAGGGGAATGAGTAGGAAGTAATTGGGATGTCAGATGAGATAGCTGGTTGTGTTTTGAATCAATGAAGTGGTGGCTGATCATCTCTGTAAGCTGATCCATTTCTGTTTTAAGACTGAGGATCATATTTTAAAATGCGTGTCTGTGTGTAGCATGGTTTTGCAAGTGTATACATTCATGTGCATAGACACATGTACCTATGTAAATCTTATATATGTACGTACACTTCTGGTAAACAAGGATGACAGCAGAACGAGTACCAGTAAACTTATGCTTTGCATCTGGTTTTACAATGTTAGAATATCTTGCAGGCAAGTATCTCAGTTATAGGCTGATGAATCACATGTGATCACTACTTTTCTTCCTCTGAGTCCAGAAAACTTGGGTTATGTCTGTTCTTTATGAATTTGTATGCAATTGAACTTACGCTGTCAAGTAGGAGATTTATCTGAGGGGAATGTATATCCTTTCTAGTGATGTTCGTCCTTCCAGAGAGCTATTTCTTCTAGATGACAGCTCAATAACTTTTTTCCGGAGAGGAATCTGGTACTGCTGTTTTCGTTTGGTGTTTTAAAAAAATATTTCACATTCTTCCACATAGGGGTTCAGCAATTTAATGGTAACAAGTAGATTTCTCAGAAATTCTGGGCCTCTAATAGCTTTATCTTAATATCCTCTAGTGCTTTCTGTTCTTGCACATTCATTCTTCATGTGACTGTCTGCCTTTTAAATGTCTCCATGTGCTCTGAGATAAGGGACCTCAGTGTGACAGGCAGTACTCAGAAGATGTTATGACTGCTTTAAGATATGAAAAATGACAATTATCCTACTCTAAGGAATCTTGCATAATTTAGATGATGTCCAGTTTTCTTTCAACCCTTTAGGCTGTAAATGAAAGTGAGTCTGTGCATTACTTACTGTGCGTTACCATAGTACTCTCCTACAGCATAGACTTGTTTGGTGGATTTAGGGTATATGAGTCTTTGCCCATTTTTTTTTTCTTCTGAAAATGCTAGACTTTCCACAGGTCAGGCTATTCAGAATTAAAAATGTGATAAAAAAATAGTGGTTATGGCTTTCTAATAGCCTTACTGCTGAATTTCAGATGTAATTTTCTGTGATTCATTGCAAGTCTCCCTTGGTATGGCTTAAAAATTTACATGCTAAAAGTTTGTGTCTTTATATATTCCCTGCAATTTGTCTTTGGGTTTAAGGCATGCCAAAAGAGTATTAGAGGGAATTCTGCATTGTTTTGAGCATTTTGATTTTGATATATTTCCTTCCTATCATTTTCTTTCCCATTAGCTTGGAAAGAGATGGCCAAGCCGCATGGAAGAACCCAATAGTTAACTCCTATTAATTGAAGAAATGGAACATGCTCAATTTTGGAAGATATGTATAGAGTGAATTACTTTGGTTTCCTGTTTCAGACTCAGAAAACTGCTATCCATGCTACTACAACTGACACTGAAATATGAGATTTTAAGAAAAATGTGAGTGGAGATTGGGTCTGAATTACTTATCGCACAGATTAACTGAAGATGATTTTAAACAGTAGATAGAGATAAAAACAGCAGATAGAGTTTCTCCAAAAAAAGATTTTGGAAGTTCATATTTTTACTTTCTCTCCCTTAAATTTGTTTGGAATTATTGTGGCAAATGATCTTGGAGGCCTCTGTATGACAACTCTTCAGCGAAACAGTGCAACAGGGTCACAGCTTGTGCCCACAGCAGCACAACCCATCTTTTACCCGTGACAGTCCTACTTGCAGGACTTGAACAATTATTAAATAGAAGTCCAATCTTTGTTTGCATGCACTGCTGAAAAAAACCACAGGAATTATGGTGCTTTAACCATCCAGAGACACCAGCAGCTTATAGAGGGAGAACCTCAGTTGAAAAATATCTTAAATGACTAGTAATTGCATGTGTCCCGAGCTGTCCATTACAACGCATATGTTGTGTTGGAAGTTGGTTTGTTTTTGTTTTGGTGTTTTGTCTGTTTCAATGTTACATGCTCTGAAAATAAAGAATCCTCTGAATGTGCATAATCTTATTTCCTAAAATACCAAACTATGTGGACTATAAATGAAGACTTTTCTCAGGCTGGTTATTGCTCTGCTGTACTCCTAGCACTAACATATACATCTGCTTAAAACTTCTTCTCTTGTTACCAGCTTATCAGGGACTTTCTAATGGAAGTTAATTTAGTGAAAAAATGGTGAGTTATAGCATATCCTGTCCCAGCACTTTGCATTCTGGAAGCTCTCTGTAGCTGCCTGGTGTAATTGATGTCCTGTTTAACAGCAACTGTCGGTACTGATTGTGAAGAAAGGGTATCACTTTCTCTGAACATCTTTGCTTTAATCAAGTTTGATGGAAATGAGAAAAGATAATGGAAGAGAACAAACCAAATCTGTCTCCTGTTAATCTTTGGACAGTTCTGTTACTAATGCGACACATAGTTAGTTAACAGTTTTCAAAGAGGCTCTGAATGCATGAAATTGTTGTTGGTTCTGTGCCATCAGAATAATGTGGCACTTGGAAGGAAAATTGAGCTTCTCAGACTCATTGCAAATTGACCTCAATTGCCTACAAAAATCTGACCAAATAAAGTGCAGGCTGGACTGTGCAGTTATGAGGTTATTATGAGCACGTCATTTTCTGACTAACCTTAAGGCTTGTTACTTAAAAACCTATGTTAACAATGACAGGATGTCTGCCTTCATGTTACTTTTATAAAAAAAAAGATGAAATTTCAGTTGAATCACTTAATGCACTGCTGTTTCCACTACAGGTTTTGTTTTTCTTGTACTTAATGGGCAATTTTCTGTTATAGTTAAAAAAGGCTTCATGCAATTAATTTCAGAAATAGTACTTGCATGACAACATCTCTTGAAATGGAAGGACTTTCAGGATGAAGTTTTCATTTGCAAAAATATACATATTTGAGGCTATTAGTAAATTTGTGAGCACTTTCTAGTTTTCATGGTGTTCATACTGTTTTGATTAAACTGATTTTTAAGGGGGCAAAATGAAGTGATACCTACAGTGGAAATATATTTTTTAAAAAAGCTATTTTGACTTTCAAAATAACCTGTATTTTTTCTTTTCCAGAAGCTTGTATTTAAATAAGTCTGGTTAGTATTTTTTGCTGTGATGTCTGCTCCATCACATTAAAGAGTTAAACAACATAATAAGAAAACTCAGTACAACTTTTTATTCCAGAGGCTATATTAGAAGAAGCAATCATTTATGACAGCTATTTAAGGAGCAACATGACAGGGTAAGCAACATTACATGCTGTCTGATGGGTGACTTTAGCAAGACATGTCACTAAACATAAGTAGACTCTGACAATCTTCAAAGAGAAATTCAGAAGAGACTTCTTGCTGGGGAAAATACTGTTCACCTTCCCAACACTGATCTAGTAAATATTTTTGCAGATGAGTGTTGTGGGACAATGGAAATTAGGGATATATAACTTTCACTCTCAAGTTGACTTACAGGGAAGATGCTGCCTCCTTTTTTAGATGCAGGAGTGAGAGCAGAATCTGCAAATTTTTTTCTTTCCAAATACACAAATTTTTCAGAAAAAAATGTGTTGTCAGGATATTGCTAGCTAGCTGCACTTAGACCTTTGCCTTACGGAGTTTTATCTGTTTCAAGACGCATCTCATGGGAAGCAGAAGACTATAAACAGCTCCAGAGACAAATAAAACAGGCAGTCAAATATTCCTAGGGTAGATAACAAAACGGCTGTTGTTCTCTAACCGTGTCTTTCATGATAAAGCCAAGCTTCCTCCTGGCTGTGGGTGGGGTGAATAGAGTGTACTGAGGAGATGCTGTCAATGTTATGATGGTTGAACTGGATGCAGTTATTCACCTGGATGTGGCTGATGTGGTGAAAAGTCAAAATCAAGACTCAATAGTCTTGGTGACTATTAAGCAGTTATTCTTTATTGTGGCACAGGATGGACTGAGGATTGCTTTCGCTCTGTGTGAGCTGTAGAGTCAGATGCATGGCTTTTATGGAGGTTATACATATATATTCACGATATTTCTGAGAAATTATTAACACATGTCACACCCACTTCCGCATTATAATCTCATGAAGCTTTTCAGAGATATCTGGTGGTTGTTTACTTCATCCTCCTCCTCCTCAACATGTGATTTTGGTGAACTATAGTCTCTACCCCATTGTTCTTGCTGACAAGCAAAGTCGGCAGTCTTGAGGCACCCTGTGCCTGTTTATCTCGCAGTAGCCTTACATTCTTAGAGGTAGTCCTGCTCAGAGCATTGCAATGTGCGTACAGACCCATCCCACAATGCAATTGTTATGTAGTTGATTGCTGCTACTTGTTAAAAGGCTTTTAGCTAGGAAATTTCCATCAGACTCTCGTTCATGATGGTTCACCTGTCAGCCTGTAATGCTACTCTGGCCCCTCCAATGCCCCTGTGGCAGCAAGACAACGTCCAGGCTTCCACCTTCTCCTCTCATGCAGGCACAATCTAGTTTGTCCTTAGAACAAGTGTATTTTTTCCTAGTCCTGTAGGAAGCCTTCCACCCCTAATTTCATACTTTTCTTTTTAAAGAACAGGTTTAGTTATGAGGACTGGGCTGTCTGAACACAGATGGGCCACCAGTTTTAACAACTATTTAAATTTAAACAGACTTCACTAAATTAGTGTGAACTATTTTCTGAAAGCATGCTGAAGAACTAAAACTGATTTAATTACGCAGGTAAATTCTCTACCGCCTTTGATGAAGATTCCTTCAAATTAATTTTGTTTTCTCATTTCTCAAACTTCCTACTCAAAATCTGGATGCTGTTTCCACCTGAAACCCAAACAGAAGTTTGTAATTTTCTGTTCAAATGCTAGAAAGGATCTCACAACTCTATGAAATATGAAGTATGGGTAAAAAGGAAAAGAGGCTGAGGATTCCTGTGATGTAATGTGATAATGTGTGAGCTATATTATCGAAACCACTTCTTAACTTACTATGAAAAACTACTTGGTATTTTCATCATTCCTGTTTCTTTTTGCCTTTATTAAACTGATTTTATTTATTTATTTGTTCTAGAAAATGCCAAGCTTGAGAAAGTAGCAAAAAAAAGAGGGTATTTTTCTCTTCCATACAGACTGTGGGTAATTGATTCCCAGAAGAAAAGAAATATTAAGATATGATATATGTTTCTGTAAAAAGAAAAAAAATTCAAACACAAAAAGAGATGACCAGGACAGCAAGTGCAGAAGTGGTCCGGACTGTGATGGCTCCATACTGAGCTGGAAAATCTTCTGTCTGGACAGCGACATGCTTAAAACTGGCTGTTCTGAATCTTAGAAACTCTGCCAAAGCCTAGAAGTTTTACAAAAATATTCTGAAGAAGAAAGATTTGTAAAGCTGTAAATGGATTTGTCTCAAAATTCCAAGCCGGTTCAAATTTTGAAACAACTCAGCCAAACATATTTATGTGTTCCCCACAGAAACTTCTGAAACCCCCCAGCACTGGCTTTTTTTTTCTCTTCCTGCAGTCTAGGAGAACAATCCAGTTGGCACCAGAATGTCAACAGAGCTCAGTGTTTGCCAAGGGCTTTCTGAACGGGGTTTTTGTTTGCAACTCCGATGTACAACTGCTGTTGGTGTAGATGGAAGTTAACATTGGACTGTTCATGTGGGAATTCATGAAGTGATGGAGTGATGCTATGAAAAAATATCAAAATCTCCTGTTTTGTAGTCCCACAGAGCATCAACAGCACATGACGGCAAGTAATAAAGTTAAAAGCTTTACTATCAGCTTATTCCGTCCATTACTCCATTGAGGACTGGACCTAGACCTTAACTCATTAGTATTCATATAAAAATTTCAAATGTGATGTCTGCCTTTATTAAAGCCTGATATCCAGGCTGTTGTTCATGAATCCTTGGGTTTGCAGTGTTCAGGGTTTTCATTTTTTAAAGACAATTTATAGAGCATTATAATGCTGTCCATATATTAATTGGCTCATGCAAGAATAGGCTCTAAAGATTAATAACTTCATGGTAAATGTGGTTCTGGGAGAAGAGTTATTGCAATATTCTAACTCTAATTACTGAAGTTAATTATAGTTTTAGCTTCCCAAGCAATATAGGAAACTATATAAAATACAATTTGCAGTATGAGTCAATTCTGAGAAAGCTAAGCTGAGGAAACAAGTTGCTTTGGGGGCTGTAATACTTTAAGAGCTATTACAAACAAAACACAGAAACTACAATGTGGGGTTATAAAACAGCAATAGAAGAACAAAAAGCTTGTTTGGGAAAGGAGTATGATTTCTGAGATTTCAGACTTTGGGTAAAATACTAAACTGCAGTTCTTCTTGCTGAGTGGTAGTGAGTGTTCTCTTTATGAGGAAGAATAACTGGACTCTGAGAGGTGGTTGTATGCCAGTAGGTGCTCTGCATGTTTATTTTTGTCATCCTGTTGTGATAGGTAAACTCAAGTCTGCAAGCACAATCCTCCTCCTTAATTATCTATAATATTCACATACTTGGGAGTTATTTATTGGTTTCTAGTGTTTTTAGGTTGCTACGTAATACCAACCTTTCCACAGACGTATGCTGCTCTATCTTCCTGATCTCCCTCAATATAACCTTCTTTCCCACAGGAGCTGAGAAGTCCCCTTTCAGGACAGATCTTTACGGCTCTAAGAAAATCTGAATCCTGGAAGTTCATTATCATGTGGGTTTTGGGTGTCACTTTGACTCTTTTGAAAGCTTATACTCAAATCCAATTTTGACTCTTTTCAGTCCATACCGAGGTGTAAAGTTTGCTAGTACTTGAAGAATTTTGAGTCAGGAGAGGTAAAGGTGCGAGAGAAATCTTCTGAATCTGAGGGACAGCTTCTAGACTTCCTGCATATATTCTGTAATGTGCCCTAAGACAGTTACAAGTATGTCAGTGTTGCTTAACATCTTTGTCAGTGACATTAACAGTAGGGTTGTTATGGGCTTGTGTCAGGAGGGGGTTTTGGTAGTGGGGTGGCGGGGATGGGGGAGATTCTTGTGCAAAGTTTCCAGAGCTTCCCTCAGGTAAAAGCTGGACCTGCCAAGGCCAGGCTAGTCAGCGCTTCTGCAATCAACATATTTAAGAGGGGAAACCTGTTGAGGAGCTGCATTTTCCTGTGTTTTGTCCTGGGGAGTTTGGTTTTTTGAGGAAAAGAAGGTTAGGAGAGCACCCATGCAGTCACCAAAGTTGGTGAGAAAGAAGGAGGCGGAGAAGGGCACTAGAGCAGAGATTTCACTGAGGACCCTGGTGAGATGGCAGGATGAGGCCATGCAGACTGGAGAGATTAACAGCGGTGAATGGCCAAGGATGGAGCCCATGGAAGACCCCAAGATGAAGGACAGGACATGCCTGAAGCATGATATGACTCCGGAACATGACATGACTGCAGAACACAGGAGAGAACCACATTGGAGCAGTTCAGGAAGAAATGTGACCATATGGGAAGGACCTATGTTGGAATAGTTTGATGAGGACTGTGTCCTGTGAGAGAGACACCACACTGCAGCCAAGGAAGACTGCATGTGGTCCTCTCCCCAAGGAGGAAGGAGTGGCATGGGTAATGTATAATGGACAGACTGCAGCCTCCATTCCCTGCCTCCCTTGCACTGTAGGTGGAGAGCAGGTAGCTGGGAAGAAGGGAGGGATGGGGGGAAGGTGTATTTAAGATAAGTTTACATCTACTTTCTCATTATCCTACTCCGATCTAATTGACTGGTAAACTGGTGGTGGTTCTATTGTCTAAAATTGATGTTTTCTCCCCAAGTCTCCTCCTTTTTTTTTGCCCATGTCCATAAGTGGTGGGTGAGCCTTCCCTGTCCTTAATCTCAGCCCTCAAGACTTCTGTTGAATTTTCTCTCTCCCATCCAGAGAACTTGGGGTATAAGAATGAGCAAGTGGCTGCATGGTTCTTTGCTGTTAACTGACTGGGTTCAAATTATGACAAGTATCAAGTGCACTTACAGCAAGTTTAGTGATGATGTCAAGTCGTGTGGCACAGTGAATGTGTTGGAAGGAAGACATGTCATCCAGAGGGACCTGGACAGGCTTGAGGCATGGGCCTATGCAAATTTCATGAAGTTCAGGAAGATCAAGTGCAAGGTGCTGCACCTTGGCTGGGGCAAACCCAGGCACAGACGCAGGCTGGCAGATGAGTGGATTGAGAGCAGCCCTGCCAGGAAGAATTGAGGGTGTTGGTTGACAAAAAGCTTAACATGACATGACAGTGTGCACTGGCAGCCCAGAAAGCCAACAATGCTCTGCATGACCAACAGGCCAAGGGAGGCAGTTCTGCCCCTCCATTTTGCTCTGGTGAGACCCCACCTGCAGTACTATATCCAGCTCTAGGCGGTCTAGCACAAAAAGGACATGGACCTGTTGGAGCAGGTCCAGAGGAGAGCCACAAAGATGATCAAGGGGCTGGAACACCTTGCCTGTGAGGATAGGCTAAGAGAGTTGAGGTTGTTGAGAAGGCTCTGGTGAGACCTCATAGTAGCCTTCCATTACCTGAAGGGGGCCTCGAAGAAAGACGGAGAAGGACTTTCTGCAAGGGTGTGTGGTGATAGGACAAGGGTCAGTGCTTTTAAACAACAGCAGGGTAGATTTAGATTGGAAGTTAGGAAGAAGTTCTTCACGATGAAGTTCTTTACTATGGAACCGATTGCCCAAAGAAGTTGTGAATGTGTTTTCTCTGACGGTGTTCAAGGCTAGGCTGGATGGGGCTCTGGGCACCCTGGTCTAGCGGGAGATGTCCCTGCCATGGCAGGGGGGTTGGAACCAGATAATCTTTAAGGTCCCTTCCAGCCCAAACTGTTCTATGATTCTATGATTCTATGCAGTATCGAGCAGACGGTAGTTACTTACTTCAAGAAGTTTGATTGCACTATTCATACAAAACAAATTAAAAAGAAACAAAAACAAAAGTAAAAGGTCTTTCTTTTCTACAGCCTGTGTGCTGTCATACTTTCCCCAAGACAAACCTGTTTTTTCTGGATAACCTGTTCACTAGGCAGGAAATAACACAGACTGTGTCAGCTACACATGTTACCAGAGCAGCTGGCTGCTGCCAACTTGAATGCTTCACCAGCTGAATCTATCTTCCTCTGTGATTGTGTCAGATAGTTTCTCTCCCTCTTCCTCCAGAACAGCTGCTTATCTTCCTGGTGCTTGTGGAAAACCTATCTTTTTTCCAGATTTTCTTAAAAAGCATGATGGCGTAATAAGTTGTCATAGAAGAGATGGACAAGCATAAAAGATAAGAATCCTTCAATGCAGAAACTTGAACATAATAGAGGGTATTAGGAAACAGAGAATGTTAGGAAGAAGTTCTTCACTGAATGGGTCATTGGGAATTGGAAGAGGCTCCCCAAAACAGTGGTAAACTCACCATCCCTAGAGGTATTTAAACAATCAATACATCAATGTGTTCATCTGATGCTTAGGGACATGGTTTAATAGTAACCTGGCAGTGCTAGGTTAATGGTTGGACTTGATGATCTTAAAGGTCTCTTCCAGCAAAAGAGATTCTGTGATTCTGTGACCATGGGGATCCCCCTTAGGAGCTGGAAGGGCAAGGTTTTTGCCAGATGAGAAGGGAACAGTGAGGGACAGCCCTCAGCCCATGTCAAGAGGGAGGGTCGGGGGAAGCCCCAGAAGAAGCTGGTCAGGACTGATAAAGCTTATTAGTAGCCGCAGCACAGTCACCAGCCACAATGAAACAATTGCCTCCAGGACATGACCATAGGTGTCTCAGGTAAGCCAGTCCTAAAGAAGTTTCCTAGTTATTCCATTCCTTTAGCAAAAGCATCCATAGCCTGATTTGGACCAGTACTATGCAAAGTCACAATTTTACTTCTCTAAAGATAATTCAACGTTATGAATCAGTAAACATTTTGGGGCCTTATGTGTTTTCTCCACATTCACAGTTGTAAAATTAATGGAATTATTCTGATGTTCATGAAAGCCACATCTGAAAGGAAAACCTTATTTCGTCAAGATTTACATATATGAATGACACCTTTTTCTTCCTGAATTTGTGAAGGCAAAAGAAAAATTGCTTTTTGGTGAAACCTTTTTCAGTTTCTTTCAAGATTGTTATTTTTGCAGTTATATATCTCAGTTTAAACTATACTTGACGTTTCCTCCAAGCCTTTTCTATTACAACTCTGGTCCATTTTAAAGAGATAATGGCTACAACAAGTTGTCATATAATTGTTTCTCCCCTTGAGAGTTAAAGTGTTTAAGCTCTAATTTAATTTTTCCTAGTGTACTTGCAATTTGAGGTTGAGATTATCACTGCGTTTACAATAGAAGCTGCAGTCTCAGTAAATGGGGAAGAATTAAATGGAAATAAAATGTTTTCCCTCTCAATCAAGGATGTTCAGTATAGAGGCACCATCAGTTTGCTCAGCACAGGGAAACTGTCTAAAACATAATACTAATTTGTAAACTTTACAGTAAAGACAAGGCTACATCTAAGTGGTTTTAACAAAGCTACATATCTCACATAGGAAACACTGTGCAACTTTTGAGAAACTGATGTAACAATATGTAAAATTGTTTATTGAAAATGCGCACTGTAATAATATCTGGCAATTTTATAAAGAAGCAGACAGAAGCTAACAGATTATGTTACCTGTCCACTGGATAAGTCTGAAAGGACATAACAGTGTAGAAGTGATTCATAGTTTAGATCCAAAGGAAAATTCATCTGATTTCTCTTTTATTGATTTCAGTCAAAATATAGCAATATTAATATGCTCTTCATCTACTGTGTTAAGCTTCTATGTTTAGAAGGGTTTAAAGGCTTGTAGGAATCTGACTACTCTTCTCTTTCACATTTATATTGGGCTAAAAAGCCTTTGTGATCAGCAAATTGTCTGTCTTTTGTATTAATCCAATGTTTATATCTCCCTTTACAAAGATTAAGTAAAATTTGAACGAGTTTGTACTGAGATTATATGGGGCAGCATACATATAAATGTAAAAGTGGGTGGAAAGAACTTCTGAGACATAGGTTCATATCTCCTGAGTGAATTGACAACAATATGTGTTACGTATGACATCTTAAAAGTAAAGTACCCTGAATTTATTTCTGTACATATACTGCACAGATACTGCACAGAGGAGGCTCCCTTTTGACTACACTGGCATTTAAAAATGTGCTAATTATATGAAAGGTTAAAAATAATCTTAAAATCTAAAACAGGCTTAAATATGTCTACACATCTGCTGTAGCAGTAAAAAGTTATAAGATCTGTAGATAAAAGTTGAAACTTAGCAATTTCAGGCAGGGAATAAAGCATATTCTTTCATTTTTACTCCCAAAACGAAGTAAACTGTTCAAGCAATAAGTGCATGGCTGTGTTGTAGTCCCCATTTTTGGTAACCCTCAGATGGACACTGGACATGCTTTTATAAGAGATTTCCAAATTTCAGTGAAGCTATTGGACTTTGAGCACTAGAATCTGTGTTATATATCACCACAGAAAAAGATCAAAAATTAACATTATATTTTTAAAAATACAGTAAAAAATGTAGGGATTTAGTGAAAAAGTGGGTTTTATTATGGTTTGCAAAAGGAAGGAAAATGGGAATCAGAGATCTGCCTGCAATAATGCTGAATCTCTATGGCAGTTTAAATGCAGCAATTAAGCTCTTGGGATATTTTCTCAGTGATTCACCTGAGTCTTTCAGCAATTCTTCCAGAAAATTTTGAGAAGAATATGTTGTTGTCTTGATGTGTGTAGGCGAATTGGACTATTCTATGCTAGGGATCTGTCCTGTTGTGACAATGGTTCCATTTGGATTTTCATATTTATATTGACATTAAACAGTAAAAGGTTTCTACAATATATATGCATATATATGCATATCTGTGCATATATATATGCATTTCCAAACAGTGGGAGTCCAATATTGTAAAAATGTACACCTGCCTGAAGAGAAAGGGGTTTTTTTGCTTTCATGGAAGACAGTATCATTATGAGAAAAATCACAGTAGATTGGAAATTTGCATAAGAGCTCCGGGACCAGGTACTTCAGGGAAAGCAGGTAACTTGAAATGCTTGTTAAAATTTGGGTTAATTTTTTAAACTGCCAGTAGAAAAAAGTGCTTCTATAGCTTTAAGACCTGTCATCTGTTGTCTCAGTCCCGTAAATATCACTGTACAATGGGCTAACACAGTGAGATTGTGTTCCATGTAGGCATAAATTTTCTAGCTTTTCACAATTATCTGTTCAGTTTATCTACTGATATCAGTTCGTACTTCTGACTTGACACCCTGACAGGCACACCTATTTGTCCATGACTGGAGGCAATCCCCATGTTCTTGGTGGTGTGTAGAACCATGTATTTCTAAAGCCAGCCAAATTTTTGATCCAGCTGTATAAAGTGAAACGGTATCTTCAGACTACCATAGACACTTCTTAGGGAGTAATAGCATCTTATTTTGGTCTGAAAGGAACCAGAAAACACCAACCCCAAACTGTTTGAGAGCTCTGGTTTTACTACAGCTGGAAACTAGGCTGACAACAGAGCCTTCAGAGGAATGAAAACTATTTGTTCTGTTCAATAACTATGAGCTCAGAATCGGACCAGATGTGCTGAATTCCCTGTTCAGTGCTAATAAGAACAGTTAATATTATGAATTCCTCTGTTCTAAACATGTTATAAGAGGGACTTTTCTAAGATGTCAAGTGATGAAATCCATAGTTCTTTGAAATCAATTAATTTTCAGCTGTGTTGCTTTTGATACAGAAGTTTCTGATCCAAATATTCCAGAAGGTAAAATTTTGTGTTACCTCTTGAGAAAACTCAGCAGTGTGACAGGCAACTCCTGAAGGTGGCGGGTATTGACTACATGTTACCAGAACATGAGAATAAGCCTGTGAAGTGGCTTTGAATCTTCCCATGCCCTTAGCAGTCCCATCTGTAGACATCAAGCATAATCACAAGTTTCTAACTAAAACTGCTCAATTCTTGAAGAAGATAGAAGTAAAAACATTCATATATCTCGGTGGGTGGGAAGTCTGCCTCTTTGGTCATAATGCCCTTACAAACTACTCACAAATCTGTGGGAAGAGCTTAAAGACCAACAGTCACGTCGTTGTTCCCATTCCCACTTGTTAATGTTTTGGCTGTGACTATAGACTGTAGGATTCAATACAGAGCTGCTAATGAGTATATAAAGCAAGAAATTAACTCATCACAATGTGATGGGCTGGTCACAAAAATGTGCTTTCCAGTTTGAGTGGCTGCTATGTTCTGATTTGATTTTGCCTTTTTTTAAAAAACAAACAAACAAATAAACAAAAAACTTTAATTGTCCCTACCTCCTTATCTCTTTCTTTCCCTCTTTCCC
>NW_009723324.1:0-15030 GCF_000703405.1 Apaloderma vittatum | reverse complement strand
TTTCCCTCTTTTTTTCCTTTCTCCATTCCTCTCTTGTCTTCCTTTTCTTCCCCTTTTTTCTCCTTGGCAATAATTAGCAATTAAGTAATTTTCATGGACTCAAAGAACGATTGAGTCTGGTAGGCACTGGCCCACCTGCTCAAATATTCTTAGATAGATTGGGTTGTCTAGGACCATGTCCAGTTAAGTCTCAGAGTACATAAACTCCACAGATTCTTAGGGCATCTATTTAAATATTAAACAATTATATCAGTGAAAGAAAAGATTTTTTATTATGTTTAAATGGAATTTCTTGTATTTTAATTTTTGCCCATTGTGCCTTGTCCTGTCACTGGGTAACGATAAGAAACATCTCTCCTCATCTTCTCTAATACCCTAATCAGGTATTTGTACACTTGGATCAGATCCCTCTGAGCCATGTTTTCTCCAGACTGAAGAGTTCCAAATCTCTCAGTTTATCCTCCTATGGCAGATGCTTCCATTTTTTTTCCATCATCATTATGACTCTAAATCACATTTTCAGACATGTTAGAACTGAAACACTAATGGAAATAATGGATATTTTGTCATAACCAGCAGCTTCAATTATGTCTTCTTCCTGAACAACAAATCGTTAACCATCCTCAGCTGGGTCATATGCCCTAATGAAAGTAGTAGTAAATGGCTTACAAATGAGGAAGCTGGACAAGCACCATTGACCTAGATAAATAAGGTACTCTACAGAAGCCCTCTGGACCCAGCTAATTGCTGCAATTTCTCCTTAAATGACAGAAATAGTATTATGATCCCAGAGCTGTTATTCTTATTAGTGCCTTCAAGGTCATAACTATTATTTTTTCTTCCTATTTATTAAAAAACTTCAGTTTCTTAGTCATCAGTTGCATACCTTTTAAGGACTACTAGACTGTATTTGAAAAATAATTTTTGTGGCTACTAGGTGTGGAAAGAGTTCTTTAAAAAATCCACAAACTAGCATCGGATTTATTTTCATTATTTCACCTGAATACAATGAAGGGGGAAGAATAAGCTAAGCATTATTTTGGGAAGAAATAAGGATCATCTCAGAGCATGCAGGTCCCTGGAGGCTGATTCCTTCCTCTTGTAGTCTAAAGCTTTAGCAATGTAGCCATATGGATTTCTGACTTTTAGGTACATAGTTTTGTAATATATTGATGCCTATATTACACAAGGCATCATGTAAACACTATGTTTTGAGCATAAACTTAAATTTGCTGTCAAGTGCCATGTATTGGGTTTGCATGGTCAGGTTTTGGTAGATGGGGGATTGTAGAGGTGGCAACTGTGAGAAGCTGCTTGAAACTTTTTCTAGCTCCAGAAACAGAGCTGCTGCTGGCCAAGGCCGATCACATCATGATGGAAGTAACATCTCTGTGATAATGTATTTAAGGAGCAGAGAAAAAAAAAACTACTGAGCAACTGCAAAGAGAGAGAGGAGAGTGAGAACATTTGTAGACACCAAGGTCAGTGAAAAAGGCAGGGGGGATGTTCTCCAGGCTCCAGAGCAGAGATTCCCCTTAAACCTGATGCAGACCATGGTAAGGTAGACAGTCCATGTGACCTGTGGAGGACACCACTCTGGAGCAGGTGAATGAAGTGGGCTGTGACCCTGCGGGAATGCTGTGCTGGAGCAGGCTTCTGACAGGAGCTGTAGTCTGTGGAGAGAGAGGAGCCCATACCAGAGCAGGTTGGCTGGCAGAGCAAAAAATAAACCCTCTTGCATTCCAGCTAGTCCTCAGATATCAGAAATGCTGGTGGTGGCTAAATTCTGAGTGATGCTTGTTTCAGTGTTAATAATCTGGACTAATAAAACAACACACTTTCAGTCTGGCAGCGCTCCCTGAGCTCTCACAGACAGACTCAGGGAATTTGGTGGTGTTCACAGAAAACTCTCACAGCTAGACTAATGCAGTCTAGTGACCTTCATTAAGAACGCCCATGGCTAAATTGAAGAACAGTTTAATATATTAAAGCAAGAGATGCACAAACTCTTAAGTTGCCAGTGAGAGACACTGTCTGCAAAGCACATGCAGATACCAAGAATGTGAATACTGCAGCCTGGCTACAATATATTGTTATGAAACAACTCTATACAGATTTCTAAGTTTCTCAAGGAAGCACCTGGTATAGCTGAGCATTCAAATCCCTCCCATAGGCATCCCTATGGGGGAAAAGAGAGGCTCAGGCCATCCACAGATCCTAGAAGTCTGAGGTGGTCTGTGATGGTTATTCCCTGATTGAGATGCTGTCTTCCTTGCATCCTCCTCTCTTAGGCCATTTTTATACAGTTTTTTACCTTTCAGGTGGAGTTTGAGTGATTCTAGTCATACATACACTTGCTATAATTGGTGTAAATGTCCCTTTCTTCACTTTTAAATAGATAGACTAGGCAAAACTCAGAACAAAAGCTCAGTAAGGAGCACTCACATTTCCAAGGCAGGTAGCTTTTGCGATGGAGCTGTGTTTTGGTATTATAATGAGATTATAATGAGCATAGTTCACTCAAAGGATGGTATCTATCAAAAGATGACAGACTCTTGTCCCAGGAAAGTAAATGTGCAGTTAACCAGCTTCTTGATGTCTTCAGTTTCTTTTGTGTTCACAGAGCTTGACGATGGTATCTCCACTCCATAACATGCTTCATGTAGTTTTCTCTTAGAATCAGAACATCAAGCTCCCTTAATGCTGCCAACCCCTAAGGTTATCTGAGAAACCTTTGTGGGGAGAGCTCTCTGCCTATCAGTTACACATTGTCCTGGAAACTTTCTCCGTGTTCTGATGTGTGAACAATGTTACGTGGGTAATTAAGGAATTTTAGACAATTATCCCACATCAAACTATGTGAAAAAGGTTAGTTTGAGAGGGACAAGCACACTTGCAATGTTTCAGCCAAGATAGTTGTCTTGCAGTTAGAACTGAAATTTAATTAACTAATCCCACATTCATGTAGAATTGTCTCTTGTGGTATGGACTCACACTGGAAAAAGTTTATGAAGAACGGTGTCCATGGGAGGGACCCCACACTGGAGCAGGGGAAGAGTGGGAAGTCCTCGGCCTGAGGAAGAAGGAACCACAAGGACATCATCTAATGAGTTTACCACAACCAACATTCACCGTCCCCCTGCACCACTCAGGGGGAGGAGCTGGAAGAATTGGTAAAAAAATTAAGTCAGGGAAGAAGGGCGGAATGGGGGGAATGTGTTATTTTTAAGATTTGGTTTTATTTCTCATTGTCCTTCTCTAATTTGATTGTTAACAAATTCAATTAATTTCCCCAAATCAAGTCTGTATTGCCCATGATAGTAATTCCTGTCCTCATGTCAACCCATGAGCCCTTTGTTATATTTTGTCTCCCCTGTCTAGTAGAGAGGGGTAGGGGGATAGAGCAGTTGTGGTGGGTACCTGGTGTCCAGCCAGGATCAAACCACTACATGTAGGTCTGTCTTATCTAAACTTATTTTTGGAAAGGAGGAAAGTGAAATGGTAGGTAAGAATGCAGAGGGAGTGCAAATCAACAAATTGATGCTGGTCAGCTTCTTGGCCAAGTGTACTTGAAAAAGAATATCAGCACAAATTTTGCCTTTTAGGTGTACACTTCATGTTTGCAGATATTGTGATATTTTAAACCAGATTTTCCACAGCTTATTTTTCACAGATTATTTCCCTCTTGTCAAATTAAATACATAAAAATTATAAAATTAAAACCAAACCCTTTTCACTTTAAAGAAAACAAGTCAGTGTGGGGTTAGAAGGCAGAAGCCAAAGCTAAACCTCATGTAATAAAAAAATACATGAATTCAAATGTACTTACTCACATATGAACAACTCCAAAGAGTAAATAAGTAGTTGAGAATAATGTAAATGGTAAACTAATGTATTATCACAGGTTTCACAATTTATATTGTGCAGTTACGAGAACTATTTAGGTTTTATATTTATTGATAATATAGAATCATAGATTCATAGAATCATAGAATTGTTTAAGTTGGAAAGGACCTTAAAGATCATCTAGTTCCAATCCCTCTGCCATGGGCAGGAACATCTCCCACTAGACCAGGTTGGCCTTGAAAGCTGCCAGGGATGAGACACCTACAACTTCCCCAGGTAACCTGTTCCAGTCTGTCGCTACCCTCATAGTAAAGAACTTCTTCCCAATGTCTAATCTAAATCTACCCTGTCCTAGTTTAGAACCATTGCCCCTTGTTCTATTGCTACATGCCCTTGTGAACAGTGCCTCCTCAACTTTTCTGTAGCCCCCCTTCAGGTAGTGGAAGGCCTCTGTAAGGTCTCTCCAGAACCTTCCCTCCTCCAAGCTGAACAACCTCAACTCTCTCAGCATGTACTTGTAAGAGAGATGCTCCAGCCCTTTGATCATTTTTGCGGCCCTCCTCTGGACCTGCTCCAACAAGTCCACGTTCCTCCTGTGCTGAGGGCTCCACAGCTGGACACAGCACTCCAGATGAGGTCTCACCAGAGGAGAGTCAAGGGGCAGAAACACCTCCATTGACCTGCTGGCCATGTTTGTCTTGAGGCAGCCCAGGACACAGTTGGCTTTTTGCGCTGCCAGTGCACATTGCTGGCTCATGTTGAGCACCTCATCTATCAGCACTCCCAAGTCCTTCCCTGCAGTGCAGCTCTCAATGCATTCATTTGCCCGGCCTATATTTGTGCTTGGGATTACCCCAACAAAGGTGCAGGACCTTGCACTTTGCCTTGTTGAACTTCATGAGATTGGCATGAGTCCACCTCTCCAGCCTGTCAAGGTCCCTCTGCATAGCATCCTGCCCCTCCACAGCATTGACCACACCACACAGCTTGGCATTGTTAGGCAACTTGGAGTTGTAGTGGATTGATTCATAGATTTTGCCTTAAACATTTATTGTAATTTTTTGCAAACCGGCAGCATGGTCAGAAAACTGATGGAACGTTGTAGAGGAGCTATGTAAATGCCTCAAACAGCCCTGGCATCGAGTATGTAAAGAGACTAGGAAATCTTGCAGAGGCAGGATGGCCTTATCTCTAGCATATCTTCCAAAGAGATGGGACATTGGCACGTGTTAATGAGAATTACTGGAAACAAGAATTACTGGAAACAATAGAGGCCCTCGATCCCCTACCTGACATTCTGCACATCTGCAGTAGAAAATTGTGTATAAATTGAGGCAAGGTAAAGCAAAGATTTGAAGAAGAAGAAGAAAGTTGAAGAGGAAGAAAGAGGAAGAGGAAGAAAAGAAGAAAGAAGACAACGGTGGATGCATCCTGAACTCTGCTTTGGCTGGACCAATGCCGGAACCTGGACCGGTGATATCTCTCTCTCTCTCCCCGCTCCCCCTCTCTCTCTCCCTTTTCCTCGCTAAGTAATGCAAGGTCTATCATACTGTTTATTTAGTTTTGTGCCTGAATTTCTTTCTTGTGATGGTTAAGTGTAATAATGTCTGTCTTAATATTGTGTTTAGATGTCCTTTATTATTCCTTGTTATTAGGTTGTTGTAGTGCATTGCTTATTTAGCCTTCTTCCCGGATTTTTTGCTATATTGTCTGCCCTATCATGCTTTTAAATTAGAGTCAATTTTTGTGAGTTCAATCTATATGTTGTGATAAATAAATAAATGTTTGTGTTTGGGCCTTGAGACTTGTCTCACCATTGTTCACGCCGTTGGTGTATTACGAATCTGAAAGTCACTTTTCTGTCTCTCCTGAGTGGGACGTGACAGGAGTAGAATAGTCTCGAATAGAATAATTAAGTTCGGAAAAGACCTCTACGATCATATGGTCCAAATGTCTACCCAACACTACCATGACCGCTTAATCATGTCCCAAAGTGCCACATCCACACGTTTTCTGAACGTTTCCAGGGATGACAACTCCACCACTTCCCTTGGCAGCCTGTTCCAATGACTCATCACTCTTTCAGTAAAGAAATTTTTCCTAATATCTAATCTAAACCTCCCCTGCTGCAATTCAAGGCCATTTCCTCTTGTCCTATCATTCGTAACTTGGCAGAAGAGACCAACACTCACCTCACTAGAGCTTCTTTCAGATAGTTGTAGAGAACATCAAGGTCTTCCCTCAGCCTCATCTTCTCCAGATACACTCAATCCCACTGTCCATGTTGCCGACAAAGATGTTGAAGAGCACTGGTCCTAGTATCAATCCGATAGGGACTCCACTTGTCACAGGTCTCCACTTGGACATTGAGACATTGAAAACAACTCTTTGAGACTGGCTATCTAGCCAATTCCTTATTCACTGAGTGGTTCATCCATCAAATCCATATCCTTCCTATATAGAGACCAGGATGTCATATGGGACAGTGTTGAATGCTTCACACAAAGCCTGGGAAGATGACATCAGTTGATCTTCCCTATCCACTGATGCTGTAACTCCAGCATAAAATATCACCATATTTGTTAGGCAGGATTTGCCCTTGATGAAGCCATGTTGGTTGCCACCAACCACCTTCTTGTTTTCCATGTGCCCTAACAGAGCCTTTAGGAGGATCTGCTCCATTATCTTGCTAGGCACTGAGGTTAGACTGACTGGCATGAGTCAAGACTCGTATATTCAATGAGGTCTCAGTTGCAGGAATGAATAATTGCAATAGCTCAAGCCCGGACGCCTCCCAGTATCAATGCTGTAAATGTCATACAAAGACATGATAAATATCATCCTGTACATGAAAGAAGATGTCAAAAAAAAAAATCTGTATGAGTTTACATTCTAAGATTTTATAATTAATAATGATTGATTGATCAGCTTGCCTAACTTTCTATGATTAGATGGAATAGTATAAAATGAAATTAGAGCATGTTTGGAGAACGAACAATTTGATTCTTAGCACTACTGTTAATTGGTTAAATTACTCACCTCAAAACAGCAGTGACCATTAACCACTCAATTTGGAAGCTGTAAAAATGTGATTTCAGTGGTTATGTAGACTTGGCACTGAGAAACAGATAAGAAACTGAAATGTAAGGTAAGGGACACTGTAGCTTATAGATGAGGCTATCTACTCCACATTCAGATTTTTGATAAATAGGAAAGTACAAATGAGAAAAGAATAAATAGCTAATATATCAGGCTAATAAAACTAAAGTACTAACATTTTTTGAACACAGTTAAAATTGACTAAGATAAGGAGTCAAAACTGAGTGTACATATTCCACATAGTAATGATTTCTTATTTTATTACTCAGCAGTTTAGAGATGATGCCAGCGTAGTGTTAAGACTTCTTAGTTTTCATGCTGCTAAATATTGCCACAGTATCTGATGCCTTTTATAATGAGCCACTATAATTGAACAGAGAGTTAAAAACAGGGTCTAAAATTACAGTAGTGTTGATTTACGGTCCAGTGAATCAAAACAAGCAACTTGGAAATGCTTTAGCGCAAGTGGAAATGCTGTCATTGGCATGTATTCCACTGAAGAGGAGAAAATAGCTACACATGTAGCTGATGACTGACCTCTACTTCCTTCAGTTTCTCAGGAACCTTTCCATGGAAAAGTGGAAT
Organism: Apaloderma vittatum; assembly: GCF_000703405.1. Taxonomy (NCBI): domain Eukaryota; kingdom Metazoa; phylum Chordata; class Aves; order Trogoniformes; family Trogonidae; genus Apaloderma; species Apaloderma vittatum. Next base: position 7,500 of record NW_009723324.1, on the reverse strand, counting down.
AAAATTGAATAATCTTCAAGTTCACTTGAATCTTGTGTCCACATGGCTGTGACTAAAACAGGACTGCCTGGATTTCTTCTGTCCAGAGCATATCAATAACATGTTTGGCTTTTTTTTCCATATTGCAATGCAAAAATAACAAATGGTGCCTGGTCAAGACAAGAGGGAGAATTAACTGTATGCTTTCTCATAGCAGTTTATGGTTCTCAAAGAACTTTCCATTGTTTATAATTTTAAAGAAATGAAATGTTTATCTTCATTACAATCTTACAATTTTCATTAACCTGAAAAGCAATTTTCTGAAAATAGATCTCAAAAGTTTTTATTTGTTGCTCAAACTTTAGTCTAAGATTCTTTACTTTTGGTTGTTTTGGCAAGGCTGCTTAACAATACTAATTGCCATCAGATGGGGATGTTGTGCTTTCCTCTGTAAAGACATTTTCTTTTTGAAAACTCAGTACTAAATATTTCTATTTGAAAATACTTGTGAAAGTACAATCACAGACCATAGGAGGAAAAGTGAATGGCAGAAATTATTTCTACTACAAACCACTAAAATGCAAAAGCATTTATAAGGCTAAAAATCAATTGTAAGTAAGCAATCAGCCAAATCTTAGTAGTTATTAATTCAGCAGCTCATTCTTCACAACATATGTAAAGCTAAATTAAAAAGATATTTCACACAGTGAAGATATCATTTTAGGGATTTTATGGTAATGAGTGTGGTCCTTAGTTGGCAACTTTTGCTAATTGAAAAACTTAATTTAAACTGTAAGGATAAAAATTAACTTGCATATTCTCCTTTAGCCATATTTGTGAAGTATGAAGCATAGCAATCCTAAATCAGTTTATTTTTTATTACTTCTTTCAGAAATGAGCGTGTAAGTAATGTAATTGGCAGAGTTCCCAAGTGGTACTATGTCATTGTTATTCTTCACAATCACATAAATTGTTGTGAGGCAGTAGGACTCAAATTATAGTGATGACCCAATAAGGATGAGATATAAAAAATTCTTGAAATAGATATGTGCAGATTTGACTATCCATGTTCTGGCTGTTCAACTGGAAATATCATTTCCACTTCCTTACAGCCTTCCATGGACACCTATTATTGGCTGATGGAGAAGAAGGTGTTAGCTCAGTCTCTGAAACAGTATTGTCATTATTCAGCATCCAGGAAGATGACTATAACTTCTGTCTTGTTGCAATAACTTAAGCCAAGATTCTAAAGCTTATTGTCTTTAAAAATTTGCTTATTTTTAAAATTATTTTTTGTTGTAGTAAGCGGACATAAAAGTATTTCATTATTAAGATTTTAAGTAAGAACATGATTTTATCTATGGAGAGAAAAATGAACTTTCTTTCCTGATTTTTCTTTTATGTTTTTATGAATGTGAGACTCATCTCTCCCGGGAGCTGTTCTTAACGTGAGGCAGGTCCCTGCCTGCTCTAGATCCCAGCTGTGTAAATAGGTGTATGGGCACTCAGTTCTCTGACCTAGATCTGCTGACTGGTCTGCCTTGACCTCTGACTGCCTTGTTACTGGACTGTACCTGACTCTATCCAATGTCTCTGGCCCTAATCCTGACCTGGTATTGTTGCTCTTCATCCTGACTCCTTGTTGCTGAGATCACTGCTCACACTAGAGAAAACATGGCTCACACCCTTCTGCATCACCATTTAGAAATGCCATTTTAAAGCATGGCCAAGAGCAGGGGGAGAAATTGTCGAGCTGGAAAAGGTATGTGTCTTTTTGATAGTAATATATAGCACTCCTTCATTTTTGACACTTGCCCATTGGAAAGCTTTGGGGTAAATTTTGTGTGTAAAGGAAGAATGTTGATATCAGATTAAAGAATCTCAGAAATTGAATAATCTGTGTTTATAAGCACATTGAAGTGCCTCAACTACATCTAACTTTGTACTAGATTAGCTTTCTCTGTAGAGATCAAAATATCTTACTGATGTTTGGGGTTTTTTTTCTTTTTCATAGGGAAAAACTTGTAGGAAACAGTGAATTCCACATTTCTACAGACATGACTGCACATAAAAATGCTATATAAATATTGACAGTTGTTAGTTTTCCACAGCTGAAGAATAATGTAAACAGGTAAAGAATAACCTAAAAACTGAGATCCATACATTTTACTCCAAGTATCTAAAATGTTGTTTGTGATATTTTGATTCCCAAAGACCTTAAATATTGAAACAGTAAGCTCCATCACGAACCTAATGAGTTAAGTGAGGCACAATGGAGCAAGATAACACAATCTAAGGAGTTGATTTACATCTTTACTTTTGATGGAATCCAGAAAAATACTCCCAGGAAAAGACGCTTCAGACCTACATGTACTCAGAATGAGGAAAGATTAATAAAACTTGGGGTTTTTTCTTTTCTTTGATGGAAAAGCTGAGACAAAATTTCTGAAATGCATGCCACTTTTAAGAGCTCTATGGTTGACCAAATCATCTTTTAGTGAATATTTAATGTTTTGACTGGGAGGTACAACTTAACACCCTTTTATCTGTTGATGGGTTGGTGAGAGTTTTATTTATCGCAAATATTATTTTTCCCTGAAACTGGCTCATGACTTTTGTGGGGTAATCATGTCTCTTTTCCCTAATGAGATCTGAGTGCAGAAATTCAGATTAAGACATCATTACCATTTGCACACTTTTAAATTTTTCCTGGTCTTTTAGACACTTCAGAATTCCCTATCTCCAACATCTATATACAAATGGACATCTACTGTATTACTGGAAATCTGGTGAATGTTCTTCTAAAATGGATGAAATCCATTCATTCTTAAATCCTTCATTAAGTTCACATCACGTGTCTTTCACTTCTCTATTTTGACATTTCTTTAACTTTGATAAAGTGCCTTAACCTTTTATTTCACTGCTAGATATTCATACAATGCGTTCCAACAATATTTGTGCATCCATCTTTTGAAATTATTCTAGCTGTAACAAGAGGTTGCACTTCATATCATTTTCTTTCTTTTAACAATGGTTAGAAGACACGGAAAACAGGTTGTACATGCGTATTTCTAGAGAAAATGCCTAAATGTTACTACACACATTTATTGTGTTTTCCTTTTGATATGCTTAAAAATAGCTATACACAACATGGTATATAAATTTATATAAAGTTATCTGTCAGATGATTCTTTCACTGTCCTTTTGGAGGTAGCGGATGTTACGGAGTTGCTGTAGTTCTCTTCTTGCACTCTTAACTTAAAGTTCTTGAAATTCAGCTCTTCTTCAGCCTCACGTGTCTACTCAATCTCTCTTGCACTCTATTATCCTCCATGGTCAGTCTTGTCATAACTACTGTCTTGCCACTCTCTTTTGCACCTCATAAATTATCACCAGAATAATTTTCTCATTCTTTGCCACTGCTATGCTTGAGTTTTTTTTTCAGATAACTACCTTGCTTACATAACTGTTCTAAGTCAGGTGGTATCTGTGATTACTCATGCTTGCACTTAATTTTCTCCTTCAATTAAAAGCATTAAACAAATTGGCCAGGGGATACATTAATTATTGCTCATAATTTCCAGCCAAGCTAGAAAAGACTTTTGAATAGCAGTCAGTTAGAAAATACATTAAATTCTGATTGTACTATAGACAGGCTTCATCTGTTTTGCACAAATACAATAATAACTGGAGGCTTCAGAGACCTTTTTTTATCAGAGAAATTTCCTTCTCTGAAACAAGATTTGCAGTTTCATTTTAGGGGTACACAAACCCCAGACCTCAAACCAGTGAAAACTAGTTTGAGAAACAAAAGTCTAGAACTTTTTCTCATAGCATTTTCAATGTCTTTCACTGCTTAACTGGTTCATGGCTGTCAGATCTGGAACTGACTTGTCTTTGATGAGCAGGTTATCTGCAGTAGGGTACAAAGCATGCTTCCTCAACTACATGCGTTTTCTCAGAAGGTGAAGAATGATTCATTTCTGGTGCCTGATATGTGTGTACTCACCTAAAAATGTATCACTTACCTAAGGACAATGCAGAGTAGGAAACCTCCCACTCTGTAAAAATAAATGGTTGAAGGTAATAGATGCATCAGAAAGTTCATAATGCACAGTAAGTGTAATGGCAAACCCAATTTCTGTCTGGAAGTAGCTGAGATTTCAGTTGTGTTGATTATGAGTAAGGGTCACAGAGAAGGTGGTATATGCTGGACTGAAACTCATTAAGGTAGTTTTTGTTGAAACATAATAATGGTTACCTCTGTACTGTAGACACAGATTACATGAGGACGTGAAAGTGCATTACATCAATCATACAACTAGATATCTCATGATTATGACTGTATTTCTTATTCTTTCAGCCATATTCTTTTTTTCTTCTGTGAATAGTATAGGTTTGTCTTTTAATATGTGCAGTACGTAGAGACTCCTTAGAAATTTAGCTGATGTTCTGTGGAATCTTGTGCCCAGTTCTGGGCCCCTCAGATCAAGAGAGACAGGGAACTGCTGGAGAGAGTCCAGCGCAGCCACAGAGATGATGGAGTGGGTGGAACATCTCCCTGGTGAGGAAAGGCTGAAGGAGCTGGGGCTCTTTATCTTGGAGAAGAGGAGGCTGAGGGGTGACCTCATTCATGTTTATAAATATGTCAAGAGGGAGTGTCAGGAAGGCGGTGCCAGGCTCTTTTCAGTGATGCCCAAAGACAGGACAAGTGGCAATGGGTTCAAGCTGGAACATAGGAAATTTCGCAAAAAAATTAGGAAAAACTTTTTCCCTGTGAGGGTGACAGAGCCCTGGCACAGGCTGCCCAGGGAGGTTGTGGAGTCTCCTTCTCTGGAGACATTCAAAACCCGCCTGGACGCGTTCCTGTGTGACCTACTCTGGGTGATCCTGCTCTGGCAGGGAGGCTGGACTAGATTGTCTTTTGAGATCCCTTCCAACCCTGAACATTCTGTGATTCTGTGTAAATAAAAATACAGCATTTACACTAACCTAACATCTCTTCTTCCAGGAGACATCTAATACGAGACTATTTGTCTATACTTTAAACCTGTTTTTAAATATTTTCTGGCTCATCACAGACACTATCTCTTCTGACACTTGCAGTCAGACTTAAAATCTGTCTCATATGTCAATTTCTATGCAGACATGGACTGCAGAGTTGCATGACATATCTATGTCAAAGAAAGAATGGCTTTTTTCTGTACATTTAATAGTGGTTTTAATAGAGTCTGGCCTTATGTATGAGTCATTATAGTGAAATATATGGAAAATATTCTTCAAACACAAAGCAGACCTACTATAACACTCTTCATTGGGAAGGCACCTATGAGATTATTAATTCAATAAAAGCATCAATGTATATTTTCTATAAATTTCTTCTTTCATGTCACTGTTTCTTAAAATCTGCTTCCACATAAATAAATTGTTCATAAGTGCTTTTTGGTAATTTTTTATGCTTTATAGTGACTAGAACTCTGAAGATATAACAGAAAGTTTAATCTCCTTGTTGCACATTCCATATGGTCCCTGCAAGTGCAACCCAAAATCATAAACCTCATATGAAAAGTGATAGCTTTATTGAAGAAATTTTTTATGCGTCTTCCATCTTGATTGAATATCATCACGTGGGAAAGTGACTGCCAAAGAGTCTTGGTAATGTTGTATTTCAAGGTCTTTACGGGCCTGGAATGGGAACGATTCTCTAGATAGCCACAACCTTATACTGTCTCTTAAGTTCATGGGTATCCCACTGTGATGATGACATTCCCGTACTTCTAGTTCACTCGTTCAGCTCATAACTCCTTGCAGCCTGACGTGACCTTTTCAATGTCTCTTTTGCCAAGGAGACAGAAATTGCATAGGGGCTAGGATGCTTGGCTTAGTTTGTGGCCTTTGAACTCTTTGGTTTCTATGAAAATTAGAAATGTTGTATATTTTGACTCTTATTGAAGCTGAGGGAAAAAGTAACAACAGTGTTCTCTGAATTTCATGCAGTGAAAGTGGGTGAAAGAAGCATGAATAATCAGCACTTTTACTTCATTTAACACCTTACTTGTCTGACAAAATCATTATACACTCTGTTTTCATTTCTTCCCAGAATGCTGAACTGCCTATTCAGAGCTGAAGGGGTGTTGTATTTATTTCCTTCCTACATCATACAATTCACAGTGAAGTCAGTTTCTGAAATAGAAAAATAACTACTTAAAGGTGATATCAATATCACTCGATTTAACAATCAAAACCTTTCCAAAAATGAGCTAAGTTTCCATTGCAATCTTGTGAACGAGGGAAGAAATGCTAATCATTTAATATCTTGACAATTCTATGAATTTTAATAGCATATTATTTTGTCAGTCATTTCCTATCTTGAATCTAACTAGCAGTTGGACACCGTAATTATAACGATTTCCTGTAACTAGTAAACTGAAAGGGGGAATATTTAACAGCTGTATAAAATGTATAAGGTTTGAAAATAAGTGTTTCTTAAAGAATAGCTTTTTTTTTTTTAATCTTTGGATTATAGTTCATCATCCTGACAATATGTCTTGACCTAGACATGAATCACTATCTTCTTGCTTCCATGTCATCACTGAAAAGAGATTAATTACTTGAGCATATAGTGGTACTTAAAAATCATTATTATGCTAGAAGATTGTGTATATTTATCCAAAAATGTCTAGAATACACACTACACTGATGTATACCAATATACATTAATAACATTCCCTCTTATCTCTGCAGCCTTCTCATCTTGATGCTAAACAGTCACAGTTCTGTCAGCTTTTCTTTATAAATCCAGTTCATTTATCGTCTTCAGGGCCCTTTGCTGGACTGTCTCCTGAGTGTCCATGTTCCTCTTATACTGGAGAGGCCAGAAATAGACACAGAAATCCAGGTGTGGCCTCCCCAGTGTTGAGTAGATGTGAAGGATCGCCTCCCTCAATCCCCTGGCAATACTTCGCAACCGAGGGTGCTGTTAAACTTCTTTGTGGCAAAGGCATCTTGCTAGCTCATGTTCAGCTCAGTGTCTACCAGGAATCCCATGTTCTTTCTGCAAAATTAATTTCCAGCCAAGTGGACGCCAGCATGTACTGGATAAGAAGGTTATTAGGAGCAGTCAGCATGACTTTGCCAAGGGGAAGTCATGTTTGACCAACCTGATAGCCTTTTATAAAGATGAAACCAGGTGGATGGATGGTGGCCATGCAGTGGATGTGGTCTGTCTGGATATGAGCAAGGGAGTTGACACCATCTCCCACAGCATCCTCATAGGTAAACTGAGGAAGTGTGGTCTAGGTGACCAAGTAGTGAGGTGGGTAGCTAATTAGCTGAAGGGAAGAAGTCAGGGAGTTGTAGTCAATGGGCCAGAATCTAGTTGGAGGCCTGTGTCTAGAGGGGTCCCTCAGGGGTCAGTGCTGGGGCCAGTGCTGTTCAATATATTCATCAATGACCTGGGTGAGGGATTAGAGAACACTGTCAGCAAATTAGCTGATGACACAAAACTGAGAGGAGTGGCTG
>NW_009723323.1:14289-18020 GCF_000703405.1 Apaloderma vittatum | reverse complement strand
AGCCGCCCCACACAGCTTGATGTCGTTGGCAGACTTGCTGAGGGTGTACTCAATGCCAGCGTTCTTCTCCCTGCTGGAGAGAGACAAATCAGCAAAAAGAGAAAAATGATCATTTACAAAACTAGAAAACAAATTTGAACATCATCCAGCAAATGTATCTCTGAATTCATCACCATTCCCTGAATTTAAACTTGTTTAATAATCAGTCTGATGATCATAGAGTCATCATAGAATCACAGAATGTGTTGGACTGGAAGAGACCTTTAAGAGTCATCTAGTTGAACCCAGCTGCAGTGAGCAGGGACATCTTTAACTAGCCCAGATTGCTCAGAGCCTCCTCCAACCTGACCTTAAATGTCTCCAGGGATGGAGCCTCCACTACTCCACTGGGCTACCTGTGACAGTGTTTCACCATCCTCATTGTAAAGAACTTTTTTCTACCATCTGATTTAAATCTACTCTAATCCAGCTTAAAACAATAATTGTGATGAATATTTTCATCTGAAAAACAATTAAAAGTTCATAAATTTTTTTCCTAGATTTTGTGGTTTGAATTACATACCGTTCCTAAAGGAATTGCAAGAACATCAATAAACTATAGATAAAAATGATGGAGGGGAAAGAAAATTTATTCTTGATAGTTTATTGTTTTCTTTCTCAGAAACTGTTTTTTTACTATCTTTATTTTTCCTTTGTTCATCTGACAAACATTCTGAATTGTTAAATGTGTATCTATACATTTTGCTCTGAAAATGTGAAGAATTTCCTAAACTTAAGACCTTAAGAAATAAAGTTTTTCACACACTTTGTCAAAACAAAATTAAAGAAACAGACAATGTGGTGGTTCGGAGGTTTTTTTTTTACTATTTTATGTGCTACTTGATTTCTTTCTTGAATTATTCCACTGGAAGAAATTTAGGAATGTTGGGAGCTTGGAAGGTACATAGGAGAGCAGTCAGGTAAGGAGTGTAGCAAAGCAGGAAGCCATGGAGAAAGGAAAATATTTGATTTTTTTGAGTTAAGGAATTTTTAAATGTCAATATTTCGGTCTTTAAACAGAAGATGACATATCTTTCTAACCATTTTCATACACCTATACAGAATTTTCTTATCTGTTTCTCTGAGGGCAAGCATCTGGCCTAAATTTAATTCATAGAATCATAAAACAGTTTCAGCTGGAAGAGACCTTCAAGATCATCAAGTCCAACCTTTGTCCTAGTCCTATCAATACTACTAAACTATGTCTCTCAGCAAAACATCTACCCATCTCTTAAACACCTCCAGGGATGGCGACTCAGCCACCTCCCTGGGCAGCCTGTTCCAATGCCTAACAACCCTTTCAGTAAAGAAATTCTTCCTAATGTCCAACCTGAACCTCCCCTGGAGCAAGGACATTTCCTCTTGTCCTATCACTTTCCACTAGGGAGAACAGGTAGTTGAAGAAAGCAATAAAGTGTACTCCTCAGTCTCCTATTCTCCAGCCTAAACAGCCCCAGATCCCTCAGCCATTCCTTGTACAGCAAATTCTTCCTCACTCACTATAGAAGCTTCTGTACATACATAAATATGTGTCTATATGTGCACATACAAAACCAGCTGTAGAGCACTTGTGGATTTACAGTACTTTTGTAGTTAACTCCATGCTTCTGCAGGCTAAGAAATCACGCTATTAAATCTCACCATACAAGCAGTAGGTGGGCTTAGATTTTATATTTTCTTCCTTATTTAAAATGTATATATTAATGTTTGAAAATTTCCATTCAGAGTAGGTAGTGCATTGAGACCAAAGCCAGGAGCGTAAACCCACTGCCAACAAAAACAGAATATGTAAAATAGGTTCAGTTAATTCTACATCAAGGTTTTCTATTGCTTCGTAAAAGAAATCTATGACAATAGCAGGAAATTGTAACCAATGTGTAATGGGGAAGGGGATATCTTGTAAACCTAATCTTATTCCTGTTTAAATTAATATATACTGTAATAGTCCATGGGCATTTGAGTACGATTACAGTCATATATTTCAGAAAAGAGCAACCTAATTCTCAAAAGATGGGAGAAAAAGAAAGCAGTCATGGCCACCTGTGGGCAAGTAAGAGGGGCAGCTTGCCCCAGCTGCCTCCTCGAGTGGAAGAAGGAGGGGTCACTGTGCAACACAGGGATTTGACAGGTGACATTAGCTTTTTCCATATATAGGCTAAGTCCAATAATTCTTAAAAGAAGTAGACTTATTGTGAACATATATTAAGTCTAAGCCTGTGTGAAAAACCTTATCTGTCCCACGACTGAGTTTCACAGTGCAAATGGTCATATCAGAGACCTCCAGACATGCATTGATCCTTGATGAAAAGTCCTAAATATTGCTCCCATTCATGACCCACATGTGCAGAGATGCCAGGGCCTTTCCTTAATAAAAGATATGTTACACATCTGGAAATCTTGGGCCAAGCAAACCGTTTTTCAAAAACTATCCACATGTGATTTGTAGGCTGGACAAAAAAAAGTGACACAAAATGTGCTCAAACAGGAATAGACTAGAGCTAAGGGAAGATTTGATGCTAACAGTCTGCAGAGAGGAAGATGGAAAAATGATACCTTGAGGAAGTTTTGACCTGCTCTTGGTTGAGGCTGGTGCTGGGTGGTACTGTCTGAACGTTTCATGATACCGATGTCAAGAAAGATATCGCTACACCTTATGGTGTGATCATTACTACTAAACCTTTTGGACAAGCGATTTGGGGTGAAAAGAAGCCTTCAAATACACGCGTCTCTTCCATTTCCACTTGTGAGATGGGGGCCTCAGGCTGAAATTCTCCCTCTCTCATCTTGCAGGCTTACAGGTTAGGTGTGTACTAATAAATTCTGCCAGGGGTCATTCCCAACCACTGGCACATAATCATCTCTACTGTTAAATTTTAAATTGGCATGTCTCAGACATTTGCCAGCTAGTATCCTCCCAAATAATGGCTAAATATGGTTGGTTCACAAGTTAGCATGATCTAGGGACCACTCCCTACAGGGAATGAGCACATAAGCACTGCTGTCTCATGTTCAACCTGCTGTTCACCAGGACCACAGTTTCTTTCCTGCAAAGATGCTTTCTGTCCAGCTGGCCTCCAGCCTGCACCGCTGTATGGGTTTAACTCACCATAAATCCAGGATTTTTCATTTGCCTGTCTTGAACAAGTCCTTTTGACTAATACCAGTGTACTTTTTGCTCCTCTGAATTTGATGTAGACCGCAAATTATCTGAAGATGTACTCCCTTTCAGTGTTCATCTCAGTAAGAATTAAACATTTTTTGGCTCAGTATTGAACCCTAAGGGACATCATTAGTAACCATTGCCAACTGGACTTCATTTTGCTGATCTCAACACCTTGAACGTGGTGGTTCAACCAACCTCTCAGCTACACGACCATCCATTTGTACAGTCTTTATTTCACTAAATCAGTTATTGTGATGCTCTGGAAGTCTGCTTCAAAACCCTTCCTGGATTCAAGCTAAACAACATCTATTTTTCTGTCCTTGTCCACCAAGTGACTGAAGATAAACAGGGCAGTCAGATACAATTTCACCTTTGATAAATTCACATTACTGTTCTTCTTTTTTGCTGTTGAAACCAAAATGCCATCAGATAACATTGACCCAGCTCTGGAGTAAGGCACAAAAATGAAGGAGGGTGGTAGGGCCACAAAATGTCAAAGCAACAAAGAATGGGGAGGATTGAGTCAGCA
>NW_009723323.1:0-14258 GCF_000703405.1 Apaloderma vittatum | reverse complement strand
CAGGAATGCAAGAGTAGTGTAGTATCAATACAAGTACGACTAATCAGTAAAAGTAGAATCACAGAATCATTGAGGTTGGAAAAACCCCTTAAGATCATCATGTCCAACTGTTTACCTAACACTGCCAGGCTCGCTAATAATCCATGTCCCTGAGCACCACATCCACACATCTTTTAAATACTTCCAGGGATGATGACTCTACCACTTCCCTGGGCAGTCTGTTCCAACGCTTAACAACCCTTTCCATGAAGAAATTTTTTCCTAATATCTGATCTAAACCTCCCCTGGTGCAACTTGAGACTGTTTCCTCTCATCCTATTGCTTGTTAGATGGGAGAAGAGAGCAACTCCCAACTTGCTATAAGCTCCTTTCTGGAGATTTCCCTTAAGTCTCCTTTTTTTGAGGCTAATCAACCTCAGTTCCTTCAGCTGCTCCTTATAAGACCTGTTCTCTAGATGCAAGTATCTGCATTATCATTTGGTACAATGGAAAATTAGAACTATAACACTACAGAGGTGTGACTATATTGTCTATCGTTAGCTCAGAAATACAGAACACTATGATGTCTCTGACATTCATTGTAGACTGTGTAGCTGAAGCAACAACCCTGATCACTGCTTCAGACCCCAGTGATTATAGCTCCAGGTCTTGCACAGAGAATCCTGTGAGCACAAGAAATGCTAGTAAATAAATTCCACTTTATTTTGATGGAGACAAGAGACTATTTGCATATAATTTCGTGAAGTGTTAGGGATTAGTGTCCCTGAGGTGGGCAAGGAGACACAAGCAAAAGGGAACTATTGAGATAAGAAATGCTTTATATTGAAATTTAAGTGTTGGAGTAAGTACAAAAATTTCACATGAACAAGCATGATCCCACGTGTGTAATTTAAGAACATAGGAGTCTAGGTCTTATTGCTTTTCACTTAGTATGTTAGTCAATAGGGTAACCTGAGACTACTTGTGGGGCTAGGGAGATAAATCTTTATCTAAACAGCAGAAGTTACTCTTTCCAAACAGGTGCCAGAGGGAAAAATAGTACAGGAAAAAGAGAAGATTTTTAAGGAATTCAGAAAACAAACATTCATTCTACACCTTCATGCAGTGAACTGAGAGAAGGAAAATAATCTAATAGCATACTAAAAAGGGGCTCATCTTTCCAAAAAGAAGCTGGTTTTTGCAACATGACCTTTGAGTGACCCATAATATCCCAGTCTGTGGTCTCTATAATAAAATAAAAAGATAGGGAATTCTACATAAAGCTGTGACATATCCCTGCTGGCTCAGAGACGCTACATTGTGCTGATTATGTTGATGCTTCCTTCATATTGCTGTCCTTGGCGCAGGATCACAATGAGAGGCTGAAGCATTATTTTTTGCTGGCACAGAGCCACAACAATAGTAAAGAATAGGACAGAGAAGTGATCTTAGATAACTGTATCCATTTCAAAGAAGAAAAGAATAGAGCAATGCCTAAATGCTGTAAATTCCTCACTCTCAGCCCAAGGAAATTATTGTATGAAAACTGTAAGGTCTGTAGGGTAAAGATTCTGCATTAAGCACCAACATCACCAGCTAAATAAATGTGTGATGAGCAACTGTCTTCCTTTAACACCATTAGAGCTGTACGACTTAGCTCCTCTAAAATTTTTCCTGTAAGGCAAAAGGGTTTTCTCCCTCACCTGTGCATGCAGCACTCTATGTTTCAAGCACTGTCACAGGAAGGGCTTTAGAGTTTTAAAACTCTGCTCCATCTTGGACCAGGAGCTTGTGTTATTTTGCTGTTTGCTTCATGCTGTGCTGTGCCATGGGGACACCAAGAGGTGCTGTAGCTGATGGATTCAGAGTTAAATCCACTCATCAGAGATGTTGTTTTATGCCAATCTCACAACTGTGAGGCTTGAGATGAGGTAGGTGTAAAGAAGGAGGTGAGAAGCGCGCCCGTATCCGAAAAATAAATTCACGCTTATAGTTCAATTTAAATTTGTTTACAGGATATAAGCTCCCCACCAATTTAAAGGTTCGGTATCGGTTCAGACAAAGATCAAGCTCACGCACTAGCCCTTGACAAAAGAATGATAATCCAGATTATCATACACTCACCTCAATCAAGCCAGGCGTTCCCTTTCTCGTCTTGATTGTTCTCACTGAGGTACCATAAAAAGGGGGGATTCCCATTCTCCCTTTTAACCTTGCCAGGGGGTACCTTTACCAGGTGCGGTTCCCTTTCTCACCTGGTCAACCTTGCCTAGGGATCCCCTAGACCAAGGGGGAGACCTCCTCAGACCATTGCCACGAGGTAACTCCAACATGGCCACTGCAAAGCCCCCTTTTAAAAACTAGCCAATGATGACTGTGGTCAATCATAGCCATCTCGGCTTCTCATTGGCTGCTGGCCAACTTCCTGGGTGTAACAGAGTCCTGACCGGCTCAGGTTTCTGGACTAGCCCAGGTAGGCAGATTCCCTGGAATCTGCCTAGCAACAGCTTAGCCGGGGGGAGGAAATACCTGCCACAGTAGTTCAGAGAGAACTTTTTCAAAGCCTCCAGAGGTTGAGAATTGCTGTTCCACAGCTGGAAGGTCTTGTGAAGTCATTCTACCAGACTGAAACATGGTGTTCTGTTTGTGTGGGTCTTTTTAAGAAGCAGAACTAAACTTTCACCAAGGGACAGGTGTATTCTTCCCTAGGTCCTCTCAGAGCAACTACCAGTATGTGACATGGGGAAGGGACTACATACTCAGGTTCAGTGTGATACTCAGAAGATCACCGTGAGGTCCTACTCATTAGAGTCTACTTTTATATCACTTTTTCCACAATGCAAAAAAGGTTTCTACTGGTTAAAATCCACCAGTAAGAATAGTAGCTTATATTATTATACATCCACTGTGTTCTCCTAGCTGTAGCCCAATTAAAATTAGTTAAAAATAGGTAAGATTTGCACTAGGGCCTTTGTAAAACTCAAAAGGTGCCAATATTGGATTATATATACAATACAATGAATCTGATGTGTTGAATGCAGGTTGCTCAGTAACTTATTCCCTCAGAACACTTTTTCCACTTTTGTTAAAGACAAGCTGAGCTCACAAGGACAGGACTTGCATGTTTGCCCAGGTCAACACAGGACATCACGTTAGCAAGTCACAAACTGTATTTATGTCTTTGAGGACAACAATGATATAAATAAACATCAGTAATAAGGAGAAAATAAAAGTAAGCATCTTCTCTCAATGTTTATAGCTACCATATACAAAAATCTGCAGAATGGTGAATATGAGGTGATTATAAGTTGAATATAAGACGATTTGAAAGTTCACAGGTTTTAGAAGTTATGCCTGAATGTGAGGAACAAATATCTAAACAGTGTAAACATTGAGAAGAATTCCATTAAAAATTATTGGTGCCTTGAGTGACTCAGTTCCTATTCATAAAAGAGTGAACTCACATCAAACTCACAGAGGGAATATTTAGCTTCCCACATCCTTATAGTTCTTGTATCTTTTGTTTGAAAGAAAATTTATCTGTATTGTAGACAGTAGATACTGTGGTGTGATACTACTACGTATCACATAGAACCATCTCCCTTTCCAGAAGTAATATCAGAGGTAAATTTTCTTCTTTTTATTTCCTTTGCAGAGCTATTTTCTCTCAAAATAATTTTGGCAGATCGTCTCCTTGAATTTGGAAGTAATAAGACAGTCTGTTATTTGTGGTAAGAATCTGTTACTTTACCCTCTTCAATATTTTGGGTGAATAATTACCTCAATTATCAATGAGTGGTAGCATCTTGGTAGTAAACCATTTTCTTATGTATCTTCAGAGCAAGATTCTATGTTTGGATACTCAGTTTTACAGTTTCTATTGACATTGGTTAGAATTGTTCTGGAGTTGGAGAGGGGTCGAACTGGGCTGTTGCTTGCAGCTTCCAATTTAGTAAAAAATCTTATTTATAAATTTTGGCAAAAGGGGGAGAAACTACCAGCTTGACAAAAAGCTTTGAGTACAGCATATTTCTATAGCAAAATGAAAGCAAGACATCATCCCATCTCCCTGCATGGTTTGGCAGTTTATGAAACAGCCAAAAGGAAGCTGCGTGTGGCCTGAGCCAGGCCAGGCTAAAGAAAGCGCTATAAGCAAGCAGTTATGGTTGGTTTCAACACAAGGAGTCAAATGGCTATTCCTAAGATTAGGCCTCCCATTCCTTTTTTAAGAAACAAAAACCAAATGAAAATGTCCCAGTTATTAGCATTAGGAGAGTTGGCTACTGTGCACATACAGTATAGTTCCATTATATTTAAAAATCAATTCATAGAGCTGCAGGCCAACATTCCATAGACATACTGCTGGCCATGAATGACATCCTTATTGTGAAATGGGATGGAAAATGCACTCCTAAATGCACAGTGGACACATTTTGCTAAATGCTAACAACTGGGACATTTTCATTTGTTTTTGCTTATTACAAAAATAAACAAAGTAAACAAAAGGCATGAGTGTAAAGCAAGGGAGTTATTAAAAGGAGCCTTTCACTTAAGTCCTTCTGGCTTAGCCATCTTCTGTACAATTTAATTTCTAGTGGGTATTCTTTCAGCTGGTTCCATTTAGTTTTGACTACCAGATGTGAACATGGGCCCATTCCTTGGCTTAAAGAGACAGCAGTGTAGGCAATTAGAGCACTTTCAACTCTTTAAAGCATTGTTTGCCATTGTAAGAAACCTCTTTTTTTCATTGTTTTTCTTTTTTTTCTATTAAGACAGTGTCTAGAACATCATGCCTAGTGGCGAGCAGAATTCATGGCAGAAATAGTAATCTCTTATAGGTGTGAGACAGGCATTTCCCTTCATAAATATTCAACTCAGGCTGCCAGCTTCAAGGTAGCAAACTGCAGGGTTTTGCTGTTTAAGAGGTGCTAGCTCTGTAGGGACAGAACAGTCTAGGGGCTGGAGAGGGGAGGGAATCTGTAATATATGGCCTATCCTATAAGGAATACCAGAGGGAAAAGCAACTTCCATCATTTATAATTACACACAGCAGTCTGGCCATCAGATTGAACAGGGTATGAATGCTTTAGAGGTTTAAAGCACAAAAGTATTAATTTACAAGGAGATCCAGGTCTCTTGTGCTGCTGTATGGAAGAAAGGAATATAGAATTGCAAAGGATTTTCAGATTTCACAGTTTGTCCTCATTCACATTTGGAAAGAAACCTAGTTATTTCAAAGGACTTCATGAAAGACAATGAGAATGGTTTGAGGTCAATCAAAGCACTGTATTACAGTTTTGAGTTTTGTATTATATAATACACTATATATTAAAAACAAATCAAGCAAAGAGTCAGTCTAAAATCAAAACAGCTTGTTCTGGAAAGCTGGAGGAGGAGGCTTTGGCTATGTCCACACGGGCAAGTTGTGCAGCCCAGGAGTAGGTCTGCAATGAGAAGCTGTTGGTGTTGAGGACCTAACATCTGTACTATACACATTCTAGGGGCTTTTGCTCCACCACTTGCTTTAGTCTGTTCCCATGGTTTAAACATTCATAACTGTTTGGAGTACATTAGCTGTGCTTCTGGAGCACATCTTCCAGTTGAGTTTAATCTGAAAGGAATCCAGTTCTCTTGCTCAGAGACCACTCCGTGATGTGAACCGGAGTGTGGTAAGTGGGAACAAACAGGGGATTAGTTTCAGAAGTGCGCTCAAGAGCCGAATGAACACGCTCAAATAGACTCTCCCTTTTTCTACCTTTCTAAGGCCAAATTGCAGGGAAGAGTACAGTTTTTCCTCCAGCTTTTCAGCTCTAACAGAAATACATTTTTTGACAGAAAGCTGTTGGGAGTACTTTTTGCCAGCTATACTTCATGCTTCTCCTTTCAGCGGGAAATCAAACGAGAAGCAGGCACCCATTTCAATACTCTTCCCCTCCCCGCCCCTATCGAGACCAGGAAGGCTTCTTCAGGCCTTGAATCGCTCTGCAGAAATGTCACAAGATCCTGCTGTATCTGGCAAATGCCCAAGGGAAACATATGGGAAGCATGTGCCGTGACTTGAGGCGGAGGTTATTATTTTCTTAATCACTGCCACAACTGTGCTTTACGTTGTTGGTTCGGGTTTTTTTTTCCCCTGAAATGCCACTGGATTCAATTTGAACACAAGTGTTACTCCTCCTTGCTCCTCTGCTTCTCGCCTTGGAGACTCTTTCACACAAAGGCTTTGCCTCACTCAAGTGACATGAAAAGAAGATGAACTCGCTGAGAGATTGCACCATGTAGGAAGCAAAACTGTTTTGCACTCTGTTCCTAATTTGTCTTTTTTTCTTTAAAAAATACTATAAAAAAATCCTTTTTCCTCCCCAGTAATATTTTAGAGCTTACTTATCAGCTAATTACAAACTCACTCTCATTCTTTTTCCTGTCTTTCTTTTCTTTTTCAGGTACAGCACATCACCAAGCATACAGCCAATACAGTGGCTGGAAGGGATTTTCCCAGCATCAAGTAGTTATTTAACTAGATTTTGGCTGCAGGTCCACTCCTTCACATTCACAGCTAAAACAATTGATTTGGGAACAAGCTGCAACTGGATCATTTATTATATAAATAAAGATTTTTCTGGAGTACTTTTATGACCAAAACACTGAGAGGATCCTCACAGGAACTTCAGAGATATATTCTTGCTTGGTTCTGAGCAGTTTAAATTTGAATTAGTGTTTAGCAAATTAGCAGAACTTAGAATTAGTCCTTCCTGAAATCCCCAGTAGGATTTTAACTGGTTTAAAAACTATCTAAAAATTTTATCCCAGATGTGTGTTCAAGCAATAAGATACTACTGAATTCGAATAGAGACAGGAGATTGTGATGCCATACAGATTGTGACCACAGTACCTTGATTCCTTGATTATACGAAAACTTGCCTATGTATATTTATAAATGACTTTTATTTCCTGGTTTCCATTTCTGGCTGTCTTTCATAGAGGTTTAAGTCTCCATTTTGCACTGTCTGCACAAAGTAATTTCTGAGTCCCTGAACTGTTGCCCTAAATATCCTCAAATATTGAAACCTGGAGAAATGGCAGGGAAGTTCCAGGTCAGGCCTGGAGCAAGGGTTCCTGAGAACCAGGACAGTTGGACTGTAGATTTCAACATTTCAAGAAGGAGTGATAGAGAATCTGAACACAAGGAGCGTACCTGACACCAGCATACCCATCAATCTGAAAGGTTAGAGGAAAATAGCATTGGGACCAGAAGCATGCTCTTCAACTGCAAAGCAATTCAGCCAAGAATATAGTAATTACTAATAAATATTATTGTACTTTTTTTTTTTCCTAAATGACCTTACTGTTTAAATAAGGGCATTCACTGGACTAAGGTCTTGACCTGAGATAATAATTTTGGCTCTGGATATTAAGATAGAAATAACCATAGCAACCATAGAGAATTTCATAAAACATTTGTTTGCTTCTGTTTAGCTAGAACAGTCCAAATAAAAAATGTCATATATATCTGGTGTGTGTTATACATTGTGCCATAAATGTCATTTGTTAGTTGTTTCTCTTTTTGTGGTTTGGGAGGAAATTCCAAATGTAGCTGAGGGAATCTGGCTTTAAACATACAGAGAGCTCTCATTCACTATTGAAATGCATTCTGGGAGGACTACAAAATGTTTTGTGCAAGCAAAATTTGCCTGCACATGAAAAGAAATATTTCAGGAAAGCATACTAGAATCAGAAGAGCTGAGAAAACTGAGTTTCTTAAAGGGGTGTGTTTATCACAGTCCCAAAAAACATGTAGTTTCATTGATGTATTCACAACTGGAAAAATTCTCAGAGAGATAGAGATAAGAATTTTTTTTTTTCTCTGTAAGAAATTCTTTACAGCTTTGTCCCCAGTGATGTTTTTTCTAAAGAGATATTCCCCAGAGGAATTCCCAAGAGACCTATCGATGGTATCATGTTCCAAACACTTGTTTGATTTGTGACATGAAAATAAAACAAACGTATCAGCACAGAATAATCCTAGTTTAAGATGGTTTAAATTTACCTCATACCCAAAAAGAATGCAACTGTCCAAACTGGAATTATCTTCAAGCATGACAAGGGTGTGTTAATGACCATAGCTGGTTAAAATCTGATTTTGTATCTGATCTGGAAAACAGTATTTTCAGTAGTGAACTGTGGTATCGTAATGCAGTGCTGGGTCAGCAGAAGAAAGAGACCTCCCCATAAGGATTAATCCTGAAGTTTTGAAAAAGACTGTTTTTCTTACAGTCTTTGGTCAGGATTTGTCCAGATGGTAAGCTATTCAAAACTGCAGTGAACTACAGGTCTAATCAAGGCATTCTTCCCTTATCTCTTTATATATTATGTTCCATTAAGAGTCCAGGGAGACATCAAATTCAGTTATTTTCAAAACAGAGCTTGATAAGATTAACAGAGCTGTATGGCATGGTGGCTGATGACAGTGTGTTGATACAGGAGCTTGCTTTTGTGCTATTTTCTGTGCTCGTCATGTGAGATGAAGAAGTACTTATGTAACTGAGATGAGCTCAGGATGTATCTTGACTCACCTGGTAAGGTTTCAGGAAGAAAAAAGAGCAAGTCTAGGATGTCACAGGGAAGATCTCTGGACAAGGCAGGTCAAAAGGAGATTTTTGACTCATTTCGTATGTGGAATTTTCTCCAAACTGTAGGCATAACATGAACTTTGATTAAGCTCAAAAAATTGAAATTCATTTTCAGATTTGCTCAATACCTATAGAACTCAGGAAAATCCATCTGTCAACCAAACTGTCATCCTACTGCTTTCACTGCCTGCTATAGGTACAAGTTGCTGTATAAAAGTACGGAGTGGCTCAGGTACTGGTAATTCACTGTGCAAAATATGGTCAAAAAGAAGAAGTAGGAGTTAATCTCATTCTGGAGATATGCCAAGCACTTCTTAAATCAGGAGCTGAGTCAAAGGAACTGAGGACATTTTGACATCTTGATCCAAGTAGGAAGAAGCCTTCAAAGGAAGCTTGAAGCAAAATTCACTGGCTGCACACATTGGAGTACTATCAAAGAAATCTTTGAGGTAACCCAGCCAGCATCGTGAAGAGAAAACCTCAAGTCTATCTGCACTTCAAGGCTTGCTACAAGTCATGCTTATTTTCAGAATGGCTGTTTCCCCACATTATTCATGGCCTAATCACTTCTGCTATATCTTTTATTGTTGTGATGCTGTATAGCAGCTCAATGACCTTTCTAAAAATACAAATGTCCAATGTTGCACATTGCGATGTTATCTGGGATGTGAGGCCGGGATGACAACAGGAGCAGCGGACACAAGTTGAAATGGGTCCTGAATGGGGCTTCATGTTTTGACAAACAACCCCTTTCTAATAGTGACTGCATAATATGTGCTTATTAGGGAGAAGAATTTTCTTTCTGTTTGTTTCTTTCTCAGAGATAATTGTCTGCACTGCAGGTGTCAATAGACTAAATGGTTATAACAGGAGTCTCAGAAGTAGCAAAAAAAAAGTGTCATATGATCAATAACTAATGAGTCTGAGGTTTAATAAAATTAAAACAAAACACTACAAATAACTTTAAAAATGCTAAATTAAAAAATATACACCAATTCAGAAGAAATATACTGATTGTAATGTAATTGTACAAGAGTGAAGCATTCACACACAGATTCCAGAATACTTTCTGAGTAGGATGAACAAATGGTGCTTCTGCAGATATTCGTAGTATTTTATCAACAGAAATATTTACAGCATAAAGCACAAGAGTCATCCCGCAGCTTATATTGCAAAGCTATATCTAAGCAGTAAATTTGTTATTTAATCTGGAAAGAGAAACCAAGGGAACTCAGTAACTCTTAGTTTTCCTTGAATGCCAGTATGCAATCTTAAATCTTTTTTAGTCAACAGTGGTAAGATGATCAAACTACTATAATCTTGATAAAGGAACATATATTGAGGACATTTGTTTTCAGTTACTTACATACAATTACTTGATACAAGAATTTAGTTCCATTAATTGCATTTTTACATGTTGCTAATAGAAGCTGCAATAGCTTTCAGGTAAAAACCATCTTAAACAGTACCTTTTGCTGCCACTTTGCAAGTCAAGACAAGCAGACAAATTAACAGCTATTACCTGCTACCTTCTGTATCTCTGATTGCCTCTTACTGGATCCTAAGCCCACACAGGCATTTCAGTTGATTTTGTATGGTCATTCATAGCTCAAAGATGGGCAACTTTGAGGTAAAATTTTAAGTGGGTGGGGTTGCTTCATACTCTTGGCAGAAATCTGAAAAGGTTCCAGTGGTTCAGTGCATTACAGAATAAATAAAGACATTTGGTCCTGAGTATTGCACTGGCACATAAAAAAGTATCATGAGAAATTATGTGACATCTCATGTCATTGGTTTGAAAGATATATCACTTAATCTGAGTATTACCTGCAAGTTTGTAGGTCAAGTGAACAGAAATAATAGATAAAAACTCATGAATATCAGTCTCATTTTGGCTATTGAATTAGTTGGATCACAGAGGTGTTTTTCCTAGAAAATGAAGACCTGTAATTTCTGCTCTACTCTAAGATAACCTGTCTCAAGTATCAAGTATAAGTTAAAAAATACTTTCATTTGAAAAATCTATGGTCAAACTCAAAAAATTGAATCCTTTAACAGCTCGTATTTCTGTTTTACTATTCTTTAGAAAGGATTGAGTATCTTAAATACTCCATAAAGGACTTTCTTTCACTGCAGGGAGTGCCATTCACTCTACCTTAATTTCAACCATCTAAGTTATTACTACAAATTCTCCTGGGGAGTACTCTGCTTTCTCTTTTGACCAGACACTGAATTTACACTCCTAAATTTTGGTTACGGAATTCAGGTTAGATTCCTAAAGTGAACAGCATATTACCTTTCTAAGCTGTTATTTTAATCCTTGAGTAACACCAGAAAACTATCACCTCCATCATAACTCTGTCTAAAACCAGATTAGCCTCACTATGTCTGCTTGTATATAAGATAAATATGAGCATCTCTAGTATTGTGAGTCTGGTTCTAGTCTCAATGAAGAGCTGAAGGCCTTTCTTTGTGGAGAAAGGGGACTGCTTCTCTTACTCATTTTCCACAGCATCACTATAGACTTGAAAAGACAGCCCAGCTGTGCCAGGACAGGATTCTCAGTTAATGTCAGTTTTAACCTGCAAACTCTAACTGCTGTGACAGGTTCCTCAGGCTGAAGATAGGTCCAGTGTTTCACCTGAGGAGGTTAGTTAAGAGAACTTAATGTCAATTTGTAATGGGTGGAGGGGGTGTGGTGGTGTAAGGCTTTTTTCCAAAAAAATTATGCATGCGTTTCTCTTTTAGTTGTATACACATGGTATTCACTCAAGTCTGAAGTCTATATTAATGACTTTTCAGTGACGCATAAAAACAGAGGTAAACCTCGAGAAATTCACTGCTCAGATGGAAGGTAAGTGGTGGAAGAAATACATTCTATTATTCAAGTTTTATACTGATGTCATTGAATAAAGTTCAGCTTTTAGACATTAGTCACTGAATATTATTCGGTATTTATGGCTTTATGATCTTAGATTTCACATTACTATTTCTGTTCAGAATACTGGAAAATATTTTCGAAGAAAACATAATTCTATTTTTCTGCCTGTCGTTATTAAGATGAAAGAATCATATATGAATTAGGGGGAAAGAAATAATTCTAGCAACTCAGTGAGTTTTTCAGCCTGATGGACAAGTTTTTTCCAAGTTCTTGCTTTAAATGTATAATTTAATTTTCTCTGATAGGAGAAACGGACTTACCATCTGTGCTGTTCTGAACTAATAATGTGATTGTTACTTGAAGAGTCAAAATTTTCTAGTCCATCTACCTCAAAGTTAAATTGGTAGGTTTGTTATATCATGTTGTCATTATCAAAACTTTGACCAGAACTGGTCAGCAGGGAAAGGTTCTCACCAGTAGAATGAACTGTGTAACAGAAAAAATGACATCAAAATATGGAGCTACTTCATGCCAAAGAAAAGAAAATATTACTTAGCATGGGAAGAATGGCTCAAAAGCAGGGCTGAAGAGAAGCAGGCTTGGCAAGCTGCTTTGACTTGACAGCGGGCTTGTGTATAGCTCAATCTTTACTCTTGAGAGAGTGTTTATTCTCTTTATTGTTCTTCTATAAATTGCCACACAGGTTTCCTTCTGCATTCTTATTAAGTCAAAAGCAAATTGCAAATCCTGTAACATGAAACGTGAAGCAGATTTCTTCAAACTTAAGGCTTCAGCCAGTGAGTATCCTTGACCCCATCCAGTACCTTAAATATTCAAACCATGTAATATATGTTATGTTATACCTCCCACTGCAAAGTGGGAGGTGCATTAATCTTACTCAAAGGTGACTGAGATCATCAAAGTAATAGAGAGAAAATGTGACATCAGAGGAAGATCCTGCGCATATATACCTAGATTCCTTTTACAATAATGTCATATTTGCTAGGCATCAGTCATAACACACAGAGTTGAATGGTTTGGGGCAAATTAATATAAATAAAATGCCTGGTGGGATATAAGGAAGGTAAGATTTATAGATGACCTTTCCTCACATCAATTGATGCAGCTGTAAAATCACACAAATCCTTTGGCACACTGATCATAGATTAAGTCTAAGACATGAAACCTCAGTTACAGGCATGAACAAGACTTTCCATGCCTGACAATTTGTCTTTCTTTTTCTAACTTGTTGTTCTAGTTGTTCCAGAAATTCTTGTTAAATTATTCTAATCCCAAGCCCAGAGTTTAAGACCTTATGTTGGCCTGTGAAATTTAAAAAATAGGGTTCCTGGCTTGTAGTGGGAAAAGTTTTGGAAGTTTTGGTTTAGGTCATCATAACAAATAAAACGTGGAAGAAACTATCCAGTACTACAAAGCTGGTGGATCAAACTGGCCATTCCTTTCACTAATATTAGCTTTTTATTTGTCCAAACAAGGTCATGTCATTCCCATACACCTCAGGTATCCTTTCATCTACACACAGTTCAGAGGAGAGCATCCCTCTCTTACCCAAAAATATTGGCAGGCATTATGAGGAATTAAAATTCCTATTAAAAATAAATTTATTTCAGATGTCATTTAGACTTTGAAAGATTTAGCATCTGTGACACCTGATGTGGTTGCTGATGATTCTGTTTGTGCTGTTTCCTCCTCATCATAAGCCTTTACAAGATAATATTGAGTCTTTTAAATTTAATTAAAACCTTATTCAATTCTCTTTCTGGATCTGGCTTTGCTAATCATGGTCTGAATCTTTTTCAGTTCACCATACCCAGTAAAAATATTATTAGATAGCTCTTTGTTGTGGTATTTCACAATCTGAAATGTATGCTTCTCATTTGAAAATATTATACACATCGCTTCAGCATGGTATTTCAGAGAGAACCATGGCTGGGCTGAGGAAATCAATACTTCTCATGCTGAAGTGCATGTTTTAAGTACATATTTTAATGCTGCATTTATGCAGAGCCAGCTCTATTGGTTTTCCATTATCTCAGGACTACTTACCAAAGATGCTACTGAGTGCATTGGAAAATTTTGTTCCAGGGAGTTACCTCTGCATGAGTAAGTTAGGAAGGGACAGGATACTGGCGTGAGCCTTGCTATGCAGTAATCAAGCCTGAAAAATCCTTCATATGCTCCTTGGCAAGGCTTTGGCATGTGCCAAGTCTCACAGACACTACAGAGCTATCTGATCATATTATAGTGGTAAGCTTTTCAGATTTTTTTAGAATGATTATGAAAGATGCTGGTCACTACTAGTTATAATTCTGACTACTTCAGAGTTAAAGTGTTAAATCATTGCTCCACATTCCTATTTTCACATACAGTTTTGGTTCCCTTCCTGAATATTTTTTATTATTCAATAGGACCACTCACATGACTATGAGGGTTTGCAGCATGTGAAGGTTTGGGAAGCCCCATAGAGAGTGAAATCTTCAGAAAAAAACAACCCACCACGTGTTTTCAGGAATTGCTATTACTAGAAAAAAAGCTGCTTTTCTAATAAATAAATAAATATCCTCCCCCCAAAAAAGAAAAAAAATACAGAGAAAATCTACTTTCTTCAAAGACATTTGAAAGAAAATCTTAAGAGCAGTCCCTCCTATGTTTCAATTTCCAATCTACTTATTTGATGGATTATCATTTTGTTATGAATAATTTATTAATCATAGAAACATAGAATCATAGAATGTTTGAGGTTGGAA